>NC_143017.1:159582681-159740181 GCF_055824585.1 Amblyomma mixtum | reverse complement strand
TAAATGACGATATGTGTGTCTGTAGCGAAGTGCGCTTGCGGTGAACCCCCTCCGCCTGCTGCTTTCTTGCCTTCCCGACCGCCCACAGACCATCGAGTGGCGTCCAGGAAAAAGCAGGCGTCTTTCGAATTGCCGCTTCGGCCCATGGGCGTAGAAATGGCTGTACTTGCACCCGTGTATAACTGCAAGTTGCAGCTCTGCACTTCCTGTCAGCGGAGACTCGTGGATGTGCGCACTATAGGTCTTAGAAGCACATCGCACGAGTAAGGAAGGTGCGATCGTCGCGCTGTGCGCCCTTGCTCCGTAAGGAACAGAGGCGGCACTACACTGGGTTCTGCCATTTCCCATGGAAAATCACTTCTCTTCAACGAAAATTGTCCAAGGACTGCCCAATCCAACAGTTGCTCGCCTATTTATTCCTGGGCAGGAGTCACAAAAGCATCACGTTGCAGAGGGTAGAATTAGTTCTTGATTGGCCGATGACTCAGCTGTACGTTTTCTTTGATTACAATTTACTGCAAAATCATTACCAAGTTCTCAAAGGCAAGTAACGAAACGACGTTACTCGCGAATGCGAACGATACGCTTTGTAAGAACCTTACTGCATCTTCAGCTGAAGCACGTTCGACTTCGCATTTACAGGTGAACCTCGTTATAACGAAGTTGAAGGTACCCGGCGATTACTTCGTTATAGCTGTAGCTTCGTTGTTTGTTCATGTTGACCGAGTTTCAAAGGGAATCGTCATTCCTTCGTTATATCCATTATTTCGTTATAAATAGTTTCGTTATAACGAAGTTCGAGTATGCAGTCTAATGTAAGAATGCAAAGGAGCTCATTTACTTGCCCAAAGCGAGCCCGTGGCCTCTACTTTGTAGCGGCAAGTGGTACTATGGGAAGCCTGCGCTGCCCAGGTGGCACTGCAGTTATTCCACTATTCGACTAAAAACTGCTGCCGTCAGTCGCTTGGGAAGCTACAAACGCGAGGGCACATTTTGAACGATTAGAAGCCCGCGTTTGGTTGATAGCACTATTTGCCTCGCTTCTGTAGACATAACCCAGATAACTGACACGCACCACGTGTGGCTTCGACAGAGCGCCGAACCTCACGCCAATAAGCTACGGAAGGTGGCGTGGAATAGCACTACGAGTGCCCCAAAAACTGCTTGCTCCTCTCGCTATGCTGTGTGTTACGGCGCTGCAATCGACACGGCAAACTTCAGCGCAGGTTCCCCATACTGCGCACCAATTTGGAAATCTCAGTCTGTTGAAGCTGCCCAGGTTAAACGCGGCAACGCTTACCACACAGTTTTGTCGCAAGCGCAAAAAACAACACGAGGCCTAGACGTCAGCAATAATATCGGCGCGTGTGTGATGGACAATTAGCGAAATACGACGAGCAGGAGAATGCATTCACTCGATCACAGTGACTCAGTTTTTCGACAACCATAGCCGAGAGCAGATATGCATAATTTCTTCCACTTCTTTGCTCTTGAGAGCTTCTAGCGCTCAAGGAAGCTGCGTCTTTCATGCGACGCTGTCCCATACCGGCCACTCTCTTCTGATAACGTGATGCAATATGAATGATTCCAAGACGCGAGCTCATCTGCGGCAGCAGAGACGTAGGTTGCTTCAGCCTCATGTTCTTTTTTTTTTTTCTATATCCTCGCAGCGTTGATCGCCGCCAAGGTCTTAAAGCGCTTGCGCGATTCTTTCGTCGTTCCAGCGAACGGACAGCGTTTGGAGGTTCCTCTGGGAAGGTCGGCACGCTTTGACGGATGAGGAAAGTGCGCATGCGAGACCAAGTGTCGAGTGTCTGTCAGGCTGACGCGCTCGGGTCGTGTAAGTCGTAATAGTTAGAGACGCTCGCCGCATTAGAATATTGCGTGCTGCCGATCACACACTAAATGGTATGAGAAATTAAGTTCTGGTTGGGGCTAGTTGGTTCATGTTGATCGATTAGAAACAGCACTATGATGACGTGGACTATAGAAAAGGAACACTTCATTTTGTCCTTGTTCCTTGTACCTTTTCATTGTCCACGTCGCGCTGTTTCTAATAGTTCGGTATCAGCAAACCCTGCCCTCGAGGCTTTCTATTTTTATTTATTTTATGAATGGAGTTTTCACAAACAAAGCACATACAAAACCCTAGTCCACTCGTAAAGAATCGCTGAGCATAGTGCTTAACTATCTCCTCACTTATTATCAGTTCTTTGACAGCGCGAGGCTATGCAACCAAACAGGCAAATAACCAACAATTTCATATAATAAGCAGTCGGCGATCATACAAGCGTAGCAGGGCCGGCAGAAAATTAGGTGGGTGGATGAGATCAAGTTTGCGAGGATACAGTGGCCGCAGCTGGCAAAGGACAGGGTTACTTGCAGAGACGCGGGAGAGGTCTTTTCCCTGCATTGGTCGTAGTCAGGCCGATGATGATGATGACCTCACGTACTTTTAAAATCTTTGAGAATCTGGCATGTAACAACTTCAGGCACACTAACCATTTTCTCGGAGAAGCCTGCATCAAAAAAGGGCGACTTTTCTTCACGACTTTCGTGATTGCCCCTTGGCCTTTTTTTACGTGCACCTGTCGAAGGGAAACTCAATGGCACGAGCATTCGGAATCAACTTGGACGCGTTATTTCGAGCGCCCGAATGCACCGATTGCGCGACTTCACGAAATAAATCTCGTGCATGTAAAAATGAGGCGCGAAGAAGAAGACCTGTCGCAGAAGAGCTATCAATAATAATAAAAAAATTGCTGTAATGTTGGGGCAGTTGCGTATGTGGCGACTGCAAGAAAACCTATTTTAAAAACAATTGCTTATACTCAATTTGTATTAGGAGAGATCTTGTGCCGGCAAATGGCGTCCGCTTTAACCAGCGTCCGCGGTATGAGGACATTTAAAGACCATGGTTTGAACACCGCCGATATTTCAGTCGAGTGATTTGCTGTTTATTTACCGACGTAGACAGAGACACAATGCCAAGAAAGAAGAGTCGCGTACTTTTTTCGTTTATTTTCCCTTCTCTTCTCGTTGACAGTCTTGTTTTCTGCTTGGTAGTAAACTTTGGTTCTCGACATGCCCACACACGACGCTCGATAACCTTACTTCTCATTTTCAGCTGCTGGGGCGCTCCTGAATACTGTTGTCGGTTTACGGCGCACATAATGGGAAGAGTGCAGTGACTGTGAGAGAAGAGAGCGCATACAGAACAATTTCCCTCGTTGTTCGCCATGCGCGTATACAGCGCGGCCGTAGTTTTTGTCTTTCAATTTTCCTTGTTTATTAGCCGCTGCTTTGTTCTTCTTCTGTTCGTCTTTGCTCTTCTGACGTTATTAGGCCTCCTTGTACGCCGCACCGGGGTCTACTCTGCCAGCTGACTCCACACTGATAAGCTTTAAACCTGACGCGCATCCTCACGCACAAGTAATGACACGGTGATGTGACAACGCAACAAATATGACGTAAGCTGAATGGAAGGTAGACAGTCTGCATGGGTGAAATAGTGCGGTCAGCCTAGAAAAAGTAAACACGACAGGAAGGCAGGTTGTTGAACCGTAGTGTCGACGAACCCACACCATAGACCCTGCTGCTGCATGTTCTCGCCGAATTTTTGCAGGATTTCGCTGGATCTTCGGAGTGGCGGATTTTTCGAAATGATCGGTTGTTTTTAATGCAGGATAGCATTTAGCGGCTTCATTTTGACCTTTCTTTGTCCGCAGATTTTTGTTTGCCAGTCCGTCCACACCACGTGAAAACTAGCAAAATAAAACACTGGGAAAGGTATAGGTTTGGGCGGCCTTCGAACCTACGCCTTTTTATGTTCCAGCATGGGTATAGTGGCAACACGGCGCGCTGAGGCAGTCTGCGCCGACGGTAGCAGAGGGCGCTGCTGCTCCTTTCAGCTGCATCCAGGTCTTAGAAGCTTATACAAAGGGCACTTGTACATGTAATAGCTTGCAATTAGTGCGACATGAACTGGAAACACGTTCATAAAAAAACTGCACTAATTTCGTACGCAGAGAAGCACAAGGAAGAAAGCAATGATTTACATAAACGACACCGTACTCAGAGGTAAATTTTATTCGCTTATGTATGCGCAATATCTTCACGAGATAACCAAAGAGAGATTCTTTGAAAACGTTGCCGCCTTTTATCCTTTTGGAACAATCACTGTCTTTTCGCAACGCGTTTTCTGTTGCGCTCGCGGGCGCACATTAGTATACTCCTTCGCGCGTGGTTGTCCAGTTTTGATTCTTCGTGCGTGATGGTTTGTGTGTGTCTGGTGGGCTCGTCACCCGCATAAAATGTCTGTAATTATGCTTGCGGGAACGCAGGCGTCCTCTTTCCTTGCACCCGCTATACCAATCTCACCTGGAACGCGCGGCTCTGTGCGAATTTAATTAAATTAAAAACAAATGCTTGCGCCGAGATGCAGAAAACATGCGAGGATTTTAAAAAAAACACCTCATACGTAGTCGCTGCTGCCACCCGGACGCTTGCAAGTGGCGTAACGAATAGTCTGGATAAAGGTTTCTTTAGTGACAACCTTTCTTGCGCTCTTCATTGTGTATGCATGAGATTAAAGCACCGAATAGCGCGCATGCATACCTGCAGTGGGCTAATCTAGGTGTTGCACGGATTACACCTCAAATTCTTTCTGACCTCTTTTTCGTTACGTAATGAAAAAGACCGACACCAAAGGCAAAAAAAAAAAGCAATGCTCTCTAATTGGTAACCATATCTGCGCTTGCCTTAGTGCAAGCAAGATTACACATATATAGGGCCCTTCGTTTTCCGGTAAAACCCGCTTTTAGTCGATTTTTGCACCCCAAAGAGATTTCTTAAATCGATTAACGGATATCTTGTGCTTATTCCAGAGATGTTTTACGTTAGCTGGGTATCTGAAATCCCTTTAAACGCTTTTTCATGACGCGGCTTAATTTGGGAATAAGTTCACGCAGTACGTTTTGGAAGCGACAGACCAGAACACGGGCACTGACCAGAGACGTCGTATACTGTCATCACTGACACTGTCACCCACTTGCCGCGCTAGCCGTGTACTGCTACAGGCTCAGGCGTGTTGAAGATGTTTGCTGTGATCTCGAATGAATGCTTTTGGGATGTACAAACAAAGGCAGGCAGGATTTGTACCGACACGGAAGTGCTGCGCAGGAGATGGTAATGTAACGAGAAAATAATTGGGATAAATGGGGAAGAAACAGGAATAACTGATTTGGTAAGCAGTTTTGTAGTGCACCTTCCATTTTGTGTATTGTTTGTGAAAACAATAAGAAAAAGAAACCATTTATGAACCATTTATGTACCGCACAAAAAGCAATGCTAAAAGTGACAACTTTTGCTGCGCAAAATGAATGATGGCTGGAAGTTTTTGCTGAATAATCCGATTCATAACCCAATATGAGATGAGAACATCGCAGGGTATTTAGTCCTCGAATTCTGAAAAACAAAATATCCGGAAACGAAGGTTAATCTTCTTTCTTACAACAAGCAAACCCAATGCTTTGCATAGGTTGCGCATAATAATAAATTTATGGTTATATGAACAAACAATTTAACATGAACAGCCTGTATCACAGACGTTTGGTCCTCGGCATTTTCCAAGCTTAGAGATTCTCCTAGCAACTTCTCTCTTAGAAGACATTTTATTAGATCCAAGTTAGGGTATCTTTCGGTGTTCGGTGTCTCGGAGTCATGGCAGCGCTTTACCAATTTGAGGATGTGGGCGCTGGATACACGCGCATTCGGGCGCACAGAGCAGTGTCAAGTGTAATTATCAAATTTCTTGGGCCTTCGATTTTGACGAATGAAAAGGCTACAGTAAGGCTACCTCGTCAGAAGCACCTAGGTCGGACCGTTTTCGTGGCGACAACTTTCCTGTCCACACCTGAGGGTTTAAACCCATATTTAATGTGTTAATGAATTAATGCCACCTTCCTGTTAAATTAGGAGGATCTAAAAATACTAGCGTGTGCTTTATATAACTCTTAACAACGTTCACTTGACCTAAGTTCTGATGAAAGCGTTCCCTTTTTTTTAAAAAATCTAGATCCATCTTTGTCGGGACACTCGGTATATGTAAGTGATTATCTGCTACGAACTAGCGACCTGCACGCTGATGAGAGTTCCCAGGCTCTGCATTCCCTGCCTTCAGTACGCATTTGTTGATTGAAAATAGTGGCTAGACTTAGGGTTGCAATGACTTTGAAGCTCGCTGATTAACTGATCAGCTTAGATCTGCACATCGGAGTACGAAATGGCACTCTTTGCTAAGCGCGAATTGATTTTGACGGTCAGAATGCCGTGCCTCCTTTTATTTTATCCCATATTCTGGCAGGGAAGGGCCATGCGAGACTAAAACAAAAACAAGAAGACAAAGGCGAATTCTATAAAAGCGCCTTCTTTTTTTTAGAGAATGAAATAAAAAATTACGAATAGGCGCAGAATGAAATATCAAATGAAAGCTTCATTCATTAATTTTTAACTGATTACTCAATCGATCGATTTATTCGCCGGCTAGCTGTCTCACATGGTAATTCGCTTCCGTGCAAGTTCTCAATTTCTGTTACTTGGAATTTGGAATATCATACCTCCTATTTGATGGCGATGATTTGAAATTTTGCTAGAACTCACTTTGAAGAGTGGAACGCTTGGCTCAATGCGCAATAAAAATTACGAGGACGCTTTGGCAACTAAAGTGTTCAGAGATGAAAGCCGAGGACACTATGCTGTGATGACTTCCGGTGGATGTGACGTCACACAGTTCCCGTGGCTATATCGATACCCAAATTGCACATTTTTCGGTGATATTAAGAGTTAATTACGCTTAATTACACATTTTTCCAGCTAATGTGACACAAATCCGTCGTTTTTCCGACCATTCCGTGGTAATTTTCACTATGCCGTGACGACTTCTGGTGGAGTTGACGTCACACCGTTTTCGAGGCTATATCGACGTCCGCGCTATTTCGACACAATTCGACATTTTTGCCTATAATTAATTAACTAATTAATCTACAGTCAGCAAACTTGGCTTCTAGGTTCGTTTTTTCCTCCTCTATCTGAAGCAACCACTGGTTTTCTTCTATAGTTATTTCTCGAGTTAAACACGTGTCACACGCTTTGTTAACGGACGACAGTAGGAGCCATTAAAGGCTTTCGCCTTAAAAGGCGCGACTCAGTCTCTCAGCACAATGTATGGGGATAAAATAGAAACGAAACTTCGACTAGAATTTACCCGGAAGCTCCTTCATGCGCAACATTGACGCCCACCGGATCAGCGCATCCTTTCACAAATAAGTGGTGAAACGAGGCGTACCGGTTCATTTCCTCATACTGTTCCCGACACTGCATACCCTGTCCTATACCTCCTCCGCTCCTCCTCTCCTGTAATCATTAACGTCTCTCTCTCTCTCTCTCTCTCCGCTCGCAGCATGCCTTCATACAAAGCCCACTACCCGGAGCACGCACTCTTCACAGTTCCTGATGCCGGGGAAATCCTACGGGGTCTACGGAACACCTGCCGAGTGCGTCCCTCGTCTCAGTCGCATCACGTTTCTTAACTGGATGACGAAACACCCACACATTCGCGGAACGTTGGGAACGCGGATACGTCCGGTTTGAGAATACGGTGTTTGCCTGATCCTTTTTTTTTTCTTGCCTCATTGCGGCATGCACTTAAATTCACCTGCAGAAATATCCCTCTTGAAAAAGCCCTTTGAGATTTGATGAACAAAAAAAGAATACATTCTACGTTTCTACTTTTTTAAAGTTGGAATCGATGCGTTCTGAACAGAAAGGAGCAGTGTATAAAATTGTCTATAGACGCCTATACACTTTTTATACTCTGTTGCCTTCTTATAGATATTTCCTTTTGTCTATTCAGAGTGCATAATAGCCTGTCAATAGAAAAAGTCTAGTACGTCCATAAATCTACAAATTGTCTACAGACTGTCAATAGGAGTTGTATTGCCTATGGACTAGTCTATAGGATTTGTCTATATAAAGTCTATAGACTTTAGAGACAAAATTTCATGGACAGTCTGCTACAGAAATTTTTGTGGGTAATAGGTTGTTATACCTGCTGTCACCAATTTTTTGTGCTTGCTGTATAGATGTACTGATTTATGGCTTCGGTTAAGCATTCTTGGAAATTTTAACTGTCATGCAGGCCACGCAGTGAGATCTGAATTGGTTGTCGGGAGGTGACGTTGACCCCGCCGAATTCATTTGGTGTCTGTGCAATATCCTCGTCGCCGGCGACCGTCACTACCCACCGCGGTCGCTCTGGGGCTTTGGCGTTCGGGTGCTGATCTCAAGGTCACAGGATCGAATCCTTGCCGCGGTGGCCGCATATAGGCGCACCATAAAAAACATTTGGTGGCCTAAATTAATCCAGAGCCCTCCTCTACGGCCTCTACGGCGTGTCTTACACCGCACGTGCCGCTTCGAGACGTAAAACCTTACAATTCAAAAACTTGTCATACGCATGGTAGGCGAACACAAATAAAGATTAATGTGTGCGTGGGTGACCACTCGTGTCTTCCGGGGGAGGGGGGGGGGGGGGGGGGGCTACAACCGTGGTTTCCAGCTGCGGACGCAGAACTCACTGTGCGATAAGGAAGGCAGGAGCATTACTATTATGGTCGGTCGACACCGAGGCGTTTCGAGTCGACGCGATGCAGCAGGCAACTGGATAGCTTGCTCAGCTCCCACACGCAAGCGTAAGGGTTTGAACCGGTGAACTTGCGTTGCAGCCGCCTAAATTAAAACCATGGGAATACCAGGGCTCCTATGTGAGTATTCATGGTAGAATTAATACTTTGTGGTGGTTTGGATGCGCTTTTAAAGTTAATAAGCAACTAAAGCTATAAAATGCCAAACGCGAGGTTCGAAAGATATGCTTTTGTGCAAAAAAAAAAAATAATAATCAGGTCAAAAACATTTACAGGCCTTGCTTCTTTCGAGAACGTAGAAACAGAGTAAGGAGGCTTCACTCTCCGAGGCTACAGAGAGACACACGCCGGCATTTTCGCACTGTGACGCTGGTACTGCTTTCAAATACAGTGTTCTGCTCACCGCTGAAATAGTTGCCGCTGGATTTCGGGTTACGCAGCGGAAAACGACTTGTTAGTTTTTTTCCTCACATTTTTTTTAGGTTTCGTGCGTATAATTAAAATGTGGTTTACGGTAAGCACTTCTCCGCTCAGGTCTCATGTACGTTTGTCTTGTCTTCTGAGAATAAAGCTGTGTATAAGTTGCGTGTGTCAAGTGCAAAGAATAAGAACGAAAAATCACACCTTCACTGATGGTGTGCGGTGTGGAAGGCGGAATAATGCGTTAGCGGAGTAGACTATTTCTCCCTGGTGTCTTTGGAGAAGTGTGGGTCCCCGCCTTCAGTCTGACGATAAAATCAATAGATTGTTTAAATAATTGATCAATCGCCGCCAGAATTGTGGTAATGTGAGGATATGAAGGCAGCGACAGTAAGGCGAAGCGAAGAACCTTTTCGGCGGTCCCGTAGGCGCAACTGAGCACTCGTTTTCTCAGCTACTGAATGCCGTATTACTACTGTGTGATAGAAGGGACACTGTCGTAGAAAGTGTCGAATGTGCGCGGCCTGTCTTCCGCGAAAATGCTTGCTTGCCCGCCAAAAACACGAGAAATGATACAACTGTTGCCAAAAGTTTGCTCAGCGTGTAATGCGGCAATCGACAATCTGCTTCCGTAAGTGCGATTGAATTACATTTAATTAGACGCTACGGAGCCCTCCACAAGTGTCCCCTCTCCTACACTACGGTGTTGCTTTGTCGCAATTCAAACAACACGAGTGGTGTTGCAGCGTACACTGCAAAAGAAACTTGGACACCTATGCTCTGACAGTGCGATAGTGTAAGAACCTCCTTATGAGATTAGTTTTCATGCACGACTGCACATACCATACAAGTGGAGAGGGGGACTTCCCTCTTTCCACTACGCCACCTGCCAACCGTAGCAGGTGGTAAGTCGCAGCTGGCTCTTCCGTGTATGAGCCTTGGCAGGTGGCTCTTTGAACCTCATGTCACCGCACGAAGCGGGGGCGTGGATACTCGGCGCGGCAACGACAGCTGACGCCTTACCTCGGACAGAGGAACGGGGAAAGGGCTCATTTGGGCGTGACGTGATATTTAGTACCTGGGCGCGGCGAACGAGTCGCATTCACTGAAAATTCGCGCGATACCTAGGGTCCGTTCAACTTTTATGACGCAATGCTCTGCGCCTCTGTGTTAAAGTGCGGGAGTCATATGGAAGCCTGCTACGCTGTGGGACGACACTGGCACTTCCTGCAAAGTGTGAAGCTCATCCGCGAGGTGCAGGAGATCAGGGCAGACCTACGCTGTCGTAACAGAATGCGGGGGGGAACTGCCTGTGGTAGGGTATAGTTTCCGAGCTTCTGGAGAGGTGACACCGCTGGGAGCTCAGCAGCGGGTTGTGAGTCTTTGACGATCGCGATTTTGACTGAGTGGCTCTCTGCACTCGCTCTCTGCGGGAAGATCTTTTCCTGCGGGTCATCGTCGAGCGTGCTGCTCCAATTGCAAGTTGCGAGTTTGAACTTCGCTGGGTCAGGGCCTTGGTAAACGCAATGCCACCCCCCCCCCCTCCCCCTTTCCCACTCCTCCTTTTTTTTAATGCGCTATGCGGTTACATGCTTGATTTCCCTCTGAGCATTGCCCCGAACCCTGACATTTATTTTACAGCTGTAAAGCTGTATAAGGGATGTTGGGCCGTTTTCGCGACGTTCGCCGTCCACCACTGCGAGCTGATGTGCTAATTTAGCTGAAAACTTGGCGCGACCACACGAAACGGATGATGAAGGCACGACAAAACAGACTGCATTGTCTTCCATTGTTTAGGCGCAAGTTTTCGTCGTACTTTAGCAACTAACACCGCTTCCCGCAGTGAAAATGCCTTCACTGAAACGTGCCTCGGATGGACAGCAAGACAAACACTGTGGAATTCGAGGGTAAATTACGCGTCATGGCTAAGCGCTGGCTACTTATCGATGCTCCCGCAAAACCAACCGAAGAAGGGGACGCGAGTGCTCCGTTCAGAACGGCTTCAAGGTATTTCGTAATTACAGCCACTCTAACTGAAATCTCTGTTCGTGTTTTTGCAACGAAACGTACCTGCACATGCATCCATAATCGACTGTACACGAAAATTTCGCTACGCGAAATAGTTTTCTTCAAGGCTCGCGCCCGCTGGAATCTTGCCTGCTGGTTTAAGTTGCGAAAATTCAGCTTGCCTGGCGAATAAATCGTCCCCTTCATTGCTCTATGTTTGCGCACATCAGGCTGTGCAAAAGTAAAGTTATGGAGCTCATGCTTACAAATGTAGTTGTGCAAACATGCATCGTGACCTCACATTACCGCGCAAAAGTAATAAAATGATATTATTGGTGTTATGGTTGTCAGCGCAAAATTGCTAACTGCTACGTCAGACTTCAGACTCGCTATTCGTTGTTCGGAATTGCGAATACAGTCACTGAGGCAGTTCTGGGAGCGTTCAAAGGCATACTAATAATACTCTTGAAACCTACAGCTTTCGATCGCAAAGTACTCACTCAAAACTGCTGCGGTCGGTGCCTGTCAGAAGAGAGCGTCAGCTGTGCCTGCGTCTAGGTATGCACTGTATTACTGGTACTGCTCTAAGCAACTATAGTATTCACATTGAGTAAAGCTGAAATTTGGGGGAGTTGGTAAGTATTCATCTCATGGGGAACGGCGCAACAAAGGCGGGACACACACACACAAGACAAGCGCTGACTAGCAACTGATTTTATTGAAAGACAGAACGGGGAATATATGCAGAAAAAAAATAACAAAAAACCTGGTGAAATGAAACTATGTTATGTGGGAGGCAAGATAGTGGATTTCTTTGTCAATAAATGTCACGGAAGGGTGGCTGACGAACTTTGCTCCCTGATTGTGGATAAAATACGCTTCCATGACTTCGCGGGTCACCTTGTCCTTGTGGCGAAAAAGCACTGCTGTCTTTTTTGTAGACAGGGGCGCACTTGCATTTTTTGCAACGATATTTTGTGCCAGGAACCAGCTCTTCTTCTAACCTTCTTTCGTGTTCCCTTTCATGGTTGCACTTGCATTTGGCACAGTGGACGGCAACATGGCAGCGGGGGTCGTTTTTTCTTGCGTGGAGCTCATGCTCCATGAGCCGCTTGTTCAAACAACGCCCTGTTTTTCCGACGTAAACGGCGCCGCATGTGAAGGGTATCTGGTATGCCACATTTTCTTCACAGGAGACCGAGGGCGACACGTGTCGTATCTGGCAGCCTTTTTTCTTTGTTCCCTGTGCCTGCTCAACTTGTTTGCTCATAGAACTCAGTTTGCTGGGTGCCGAAAATACAAGATCAACGTCAAACCTGCCGGCAACCTTCTTAAGGGCCATGTGACATGCCGTGCGTGTAAGGAGCCACAGGTGGTCTCCTTCTCTCCGTGTTCCCTTTGGGCTTGCCACATTTGACACTTTTGAGGAGTTTTTCGGAAGCCCTGGAAATGATTTTAGCAGGGTACCCATTGGAGCGTAATCTGGAGACTTGTGTAGAAATGCTGTCAGCAATCCCTTCTTGACACGTTTTTGTCAGAGTAGACTTCAGGCAGGACACTGCTATGCCTTCTTTGGTTAGTTTAGAGTAACCCGACGAAAAGTTCAACAAAGGCTTAGCACTTCTCGGGTGATATCTCCAGCAAACATGCTCTGATCGAAGAATCAAGGACAGATCTAAAAACTGAATTTGATTGTCGCACGGAACTTCAGTTGTGAACTTGAGGCCGCATCCGTATTCATTGAAAACTTTTAGCACATGAACATCGCCTTTGTTGCGCTGTTCCCCATGAGATCAACTATAGGATATATTTCGCATAGTTAAAAACCTTCATCTGCCGAGTTGTGAAAAGCCTGCCTGCCTGCATCTGCGTCTTCTATGGGCAACTGGATGGATACTGCCACATTCTAGAAAATATTTTTGATTGTTACTGTGGATTCACCACACACTGCCCACGTGTCACCTCCTTCGATAAATGCCTTTTTGCACCTTCGCGCTCCAAGACACACCGATATCGATCTAAAGAGTAGGGCCCTGTTTGTTGGAGTTGTCATAGATCGTGTCCTTCATGATTTGCCTTTTCCATTTTCCATACAGGTCTAGAGTCTCCTTTTTCTATTGAATTATTCACGTTCATACTGTCTCCGTTTCTGAACTTTTGCCGAAACTCTTTACTTCTCCGTCCATGTGTCCTGCGTACTTACTGGTTAGTTTTCTATTCTTTTACCGCCACTGTGAGTCAGCACTCTTTCTATACAAGCCCACCTGTTATCCAATTCCCTCAGGCGTTCTTCATATTTGATATGCTACTCTGTGTTTCCCGTGCTTCGCACGATGCCCAGAATATGTCCACCTGTAGTGTCTAACTTGTGGTTTGGCCGTGGGCACCTAGTGCTGATCTTCAAGCAGTCACCCGATTTATTTCTAGTCCCGACCAACCTTTTTCCCATAGTCACAAAACCGCATTCGAAAAAGTACGCCGTGGCAATATGATTTCCTTCAAAATATTTCTCAGTACTTTATACCTGTTCACCCCCATAATGCTCCTTCCTTCTTTATCGCTGGATCTCTTCGTCCCTTTTCCCTAGCAATTTTTAGTGCGCTAGCCCTGCTACCCCCACACACTGATTTCGTCACTGTTTGTCTGGCGACGCGAGTTGCTGTTGCCTGGTCTGACAAGCTCCACGGTTGGCAGCACCTGCCATCGCAGGGCAGTGGCACATCGCTTAGCCGCTGCGACCAATTCCACATTTATGGGCATTGACTCAAGAACGCTATCACGTCATATGCTTAAAGCAAAGCTTAAGTGTTTCTTCCATTTTTGTGGCTGGCGCCAAGGCCCCCAATCACCGATTTCGCCGATCTTATTCTTAAGTCTGCTCGACCCTGAAAACCGAGACTCGAACCAAAACCGAAGTGAAAACCGAAGCTGAACGGTTGTAGTGAAGCTAATTCGCATTCGGCCCAACCACGCTAAGTGATCCGTCATTTTGTTCGATCTTTTCCTGTCCGTCGTTTACCCTGTGGGCGATTCCTCTGCGCGGGGACGCACAGGCAGTCACTCGAGGCAGGACTGTACAAACGGTTTATTCTCACATCAGGGGGGCCGGTCGTCGTCGTGGCAGCTGGGTCAGGTGGTCCTTTCGCAGGGCTGGTCCAAGAGCGAGAGCCCGCGAGCCTCTCCGGTCTCGCCTTATAAAGGCTTTCTCCTCGCCTCTCTCCCCCCGCCCCACCACTCGGGAAGAAGGGGTCCGAGACTACCCGCGGTGAGCGGCGCGAGATTTGACTTGCCCGCGAGCAGACCCTACAACCCATACCCTGAGATATTTGTATTTTGCCAGCCTAGGTATCGCATGGCCTTGTTTTGTGAGTATCTGATCTGCGGAATCGTTAAATATAATGAAACCTCACTTAAAGTCGCTAAAACTAAAGCCTAGAACGTCTCTCCACAAATATAAACCAGGCTCTGTAAATATGAAAGTCTGTAAGCGAATGCCTAGAACGTCTCCTTCTTCTGTGCCAATATTAACCGGGGTCCATAAATTTTCCTGGCTATCAGCAAGTAGTACAATATCGCCCGCCTGCATTAATACCAGGAGCCTCTGTTCGACTACTCCACCTAATTTGTACGCGAGATTATAACTTCGATTCCTTTCTTGTAACCTTCTTTCCATATGTATCACATATAACAGCAGTGGTGGTAACGGACAAATCTGCTTTAGTCTTTGTCCACTTCGACTTTGGTCGCACTGTCCTTCACACGCAATTTTCAATTTTATTATCTCGGTATGTTTTCTTTAGCAAATCTATTATCTCAATTTTATTATCTCGGTATGTTTTCTTTAGCAAATCTATCATCTCAAAACCGATACTTTCACCTTTTAGTACGCTCCACAGGAGCTCCCTGCGTCACAACAGGCGACATCTATTGTTGGTTTGCCGAGTCGTACGGGAGCTTCGCGGTGTAGGGAGCACAGTCGGCATCACTGTGCGAGAAAGGCTTTGCACGTCGAAAGTGCAACGAGGAAAAAGTAGGGGTGAACGCGTGCTGGGTTCGCGCGACCGACATTGCACCCGCAAACGAAATCTTGGGAGAAAAATGCTTGTTGAACCAACCGTAAACAAACAAATTCTTGTTGGCACACGTCACAACATTCAACAGCGGTTGCAGCCTGGACTAACCTTGTAGCATCGGCGCGTGAAATAGAGGTGCTTGGACGATTCATCAAACCAATCGCCCTGCTAGGCTAGTGGTCACAGGAAAGATTAGCATATGACATTGTGCACCGCGCGTCCGTTAGAGTGAAACTAACATCTAGCTGACGCAAGAGCTGTGCAGATGGAGATCCCCGCAATTATGTTAAACTGCTCCCTTTCTTTCCGTCTGCGTGGGATTGTGCAATGTGCAATCAACTAATGTGTCAGCGAATAATAAATATTAACCTCGGTCCTGACCGAAAGCAAGCTGAATTTGCCTCCTTGAAATTTCATATTGGTTCGTTTATTCACTTGCGTGGGCGTTCGGACATTGAAGATAGGTGCAGAATCAGTACAATAACAAAAATGCCCATGAACACTTGACATAACATGTCTGGCTGAAAGAGTTAATGATCTGGCTTTCTGTTAATCAACTTGAAGTGAATATTAACAAAACGAAATTCATGCCTTTCCACCCAAAAAATAAGCCAGTAGACCAGCACATCTCACTTCAGTTTAATAACTTATGAATTGAAGAAGTGCATAGCGTTCGGTTTCCTGGAGTGTTTTTTCGCAGTGATCTAGGGTGGACCGATCACCTGAATAACATAAGATTGAAAATGGCCAGATGTTTATGTATGACAGAAGCCAACAGCCACAGAAACCAAGGGGCACAGGGGACTTTTTTTTTTAAATTTATTTATTTAATGTGTGGTGTTGATCAATTTAGAATATTACTGAATATGTTATCACTTAAAGCTAATAAGACACCTTCTGCCGCAGCAGGTCAAAAAAAAGTTATATTTTGCTCTGGTTCACTATCATCTACCATACTGCAATCTATTGCTACCTGCAATAAAACTGATTGAGATAAATTATTTCCTCTCCAGAAAAGAGCCTTACGTGCCTTATGCGCAAGTCCAGCTGATGAAACAAATCTCTTCAAAACTTTTCATGTACGCAGATTCCTTGAGTGTTACAACTTTAGCTTAGCGATTCACATTTTTCATAAAATTAAGGAGGATTTCACTTCTTTCCAGAATATGTAACTTTCTAGAAACATTAAATACGAATTGCTCGTGGTTACCCTATCTACTACACGAACCAGAACGAATTATAGCACACAAAGTATATTTAACCAAATTGCGGCTTTATGTAATGCGCACCTATCTTTAGTGGCAATAGCTCAAGAAGCTACGAGCTCTATTGCCTTTAAGAAGAAAGTGAAGTTGCTCTTTCCTGTTTTGTAATTTTGCGATTATTTGAGTTTAGTTGGCACTGTTTCTTTTTATCGGTGTTGTGGATTTTTCTGTTCCCTTTGTATTTATACTCGAGAGTCTGTTGTCAATTTCGCAAATGATTTCCGTTTTGCTAGTTATTAGTAGTGTTGTATTTTTCTTGTTAGACAGTTCACGCGTAATGACGTAATGACGTAATGACGTCATGTTTCTGTTTTTTGTTTAGATTTTAGGAATGTCTGTCTCTTTTATCTTTGTGATTAGGTTTGCTACACTAAAGTATGCTGTTTTTTTCTTGTGAAGTGACTTTTTTTTATTGTATATGTGATTTGCCGTTTAGTCACCTGTGTCTTGATGTGATAGCCGGGGGGTAGGCCTCGTCAGGAGGCATGCTATGTCTGCCTCCTTTTGCCTCTCCCCGGGGGCAAATGAGAAATATGGCCTAATAAACTTTTCACTTCAAATTAATTACACTTAGCAATGTGCACCGTAAAACTTCACGAACTGTTTATAAATATGGCACCCTGTGTAGTGAATGACTACGAGAAGCTGATGTTACTGCTAACAGTGTTCAAAACGAACTAAATACTCAAATTTCGAAACCTTGCGCAGCTAGTCGCTATCTTACATTAGAACAAACAAAAAAAGATAGTTGCTCATTCGGACTCCATAGACATCAAGCATTAAGTGTTAACATTAAGCCGGCAGCTCAGCGATGACCTGTTGTACCCATGGGTGCTGTTAGTTAAGAGCCATTTAAATCTTGCCCTGTATACTTGCACTTTTACTTTAACTATATTTACGGAAACATCGCTTTTTAGAGCACAGCTTCGTTTCGTGTCTTGGCCCGAATTTATTTTTTGCGCCCCACTGCATTCCTCACCTCTGTGTTGCGCGCAAATCTCAGGAAGCTCATTGTCGCACGTTACAAAATTTGTAATCCCTAGGCTTTCTGAGTATTTCCTAATATTTTAAGATCTTAAACTTGCATCCCGGCCTGCATCGTGCAGCACTGTTACAACACACGACATACGGTCTCCCCAGCTCGGGCTGCACACTTTGCATTCTCGCCGGCTGTCACAGCCGATAAACATATGAATGGTTAGAAACACTTCAGCGCATATGATGACGTTCTCCTAGTTCCGCAGAAGACAACAGGGGGTGGGGAAGACAAGGAACGTGACGTCACCGTCGTAAGCGCACGTAATGAGCGGAGCGCGCGCTGTTCCGGCAACCAGAGGAAAGCGCGCAGTTCGTTTTCGGCGTCCCTCCCCCTCTTCTGAATGCCGACGTCTCGCCGCTGCGCTAATTGGCGTCGCTTCCTCACGAGCGACGACGACTACGACTGCGGAGACGTCGGCGGTGTTTCCTGCGGCTCGGCGCGCTCCGATCCGGTTCAGAGGCAGCGGCGACAGCACGTAGTGGCGACGTGCGTCACTAAAGAAAGGGGAGGGGAATCGGGGAGAAGGTAAAACAGTGGCACTGTTGCTGCCTCCGGTACAGGGGCAAGGGCAGAGAGTGACGCGGGTAACGTTGGATCCACGTAATGGTCTCCGCGCATAAGAGAATGCACGTGTGTAGGCGACTCACTTCCTGCCTACTCTTGCAGCATACGGTGAATATCCCGTAACGTATCCAATGACGGATAGAAATATAAAAAGACAGCTGCGCAGCAGTGCTGCCCACTCTGCGTAAAACAAAATGAGTACAATATCAAGAGAAAAACTCTATTAGATAGTAATGGTGTTGTGAACGACCGTATGTCCAGGGCCGCAGTTTTGCTCTAATTGCAATTCTTGTTTAATGCGTTTGGCTAAAATTAGATGGTCTGCTCAAGTTGTGGCTGCAGCCAGCCCCGTAGTTGAAGACTGGAAGACGCTTTAAATGTTTGAAACTAAAATAATACTAATAGAATGAGCCCGGCGTGACTGATTAAATGTACAATTCTTTTGTGACTGAAATAAAAAGACTGACCAAGGCGAGGAAAAGGACAAGGGGTGGATGGATACGCACGACTGTCTTTTAAGCTATAGCGGACTGCGAGGCGTCTCGAACCAGAGTTATTTAAAAAATACTTTTCGGGGTCGGCTCGGATCCTTCTTCAGGGGCGACAGGAGGCCGTTGGCTTGTGTCTTTACGTACATGGTTGGAACCTTTGCGTTTCCTCTTCCCAATTTGTGCATTCTTCAGCTGGGTTCACTGTGCGGTCTTTACTGCTGCAGCTTGGATAAAGGGGGACGAAAGCAAGAGAATTCAGCGATAGGATCACGTGAATCGGTATTCGTGGCGACACTTACGCATCCATCCGTTACGGCCGGAGGGGAATCATAGCCTTCTACGCTGACATTCCTATTCTTCAATCCACTCTCTCCCTCCGCTCTCTATCGTTAGTGTGGCAGCGACTCGCTGTTTCCATTATACCATGATACCAGATAAATCGAGTTTTCGTCAAATCCTGAACTAGGATTATCACGGTGCGTAAGCTCGGCCTTACGACGCCTCACTTTTATACCCATGTTAAGGGCAGCTGTAGGGTGGAAAATTCGGGCGCTATGCGCCAGGGGAAGCTGTCACCGAACGTGAAACTAATAACCACACTTATGTTTGCATAGGTGGACTATGACGACTCGATCACACCTACATCAACCTCTTCCACGTTTTAAATAGCATTTCATTCAGTTTGTAGACATGCTAAATGACCTTTAAGAATTATCATACCCTTCCTTACTTCTTTTACATGTGCAAAAAAATATGGACGGTTAGTTAAACAATATGCTGAAATTCGGCTCTTTTTTGTTTTACCAGGAAAATTCAGACTGAAGGGACGTATCACTTTCTGCCTCATTAGTCCACTCTCAACGGAAAGGAGTGAAAAGGTCGCGGTTGTGCAGGTTCTGGTGCTTGCACTCATTCAACATAGCATTGTGGGTGCTTATTTAATCTGTCGTACTGGCTGCAAGCGTAGCACCAGCGGTACCGCCAGCCAAGGAGGCTGATGAAGTTGACAAGTAATCGAGGAACATTGTGCAGCTGTGCGCTGTTGTCAAAAATACTACCAAATACAGCATTAAGGTTCACTGTTCTTCATACAAATACAAGGACTGCGTGGTTATGCATTATCTACCCGTACTAGGAAATCGCCCACAACTTTGCAGAGCAGCCGCAAAAGTAACATGTACGTTCATAAAACTGTCTCATCTAAAGAGCTCTTTGAAGTCCAGTTTTTTTCGCTCACGGAACGCACGCAACCATTCGGAAGTCCGCGCAGGATAATCAGTCCGTTCTTTTAGGGGAAATAAAAAAGAAGGTACCACTGTGAATGAGGAGCACAATATCCATAGCGCGTGTAATTACGGCGATAATCGCACATGTTATCGTAAAAATACATCTCCAACACTGCATCGCGTCTCTTTCAAACCTCATCGTTACCTAATTGACGGCTCTATGTAGTTCATGCTTCTGCTGGCATGCAGCGGTGGGGCAGTGTCAATGCAATGCTCACAAGGGGAAAAGATTGTTTTTTAGCTTGGTTTGTGAGAATTTAACGTACCGAAGCGACTCAGCCTATGAGGGGTGCCGTAGTGAAGGGCTCTTGAAACTCTGACCATCTGGGGTTCTTTAGCGTGCACTGATATCGCACAGTAGACGAGCCTCTAGAATTTCGCCTCCATCGAAATGCGATCGCCGCGTCACAAGGCGAAAAGAGCAACGCAAGCTAGTACCCGCTGTGGTGGCTCAGTGGTAACGGCGCTCGGCTGCTGACCCGAAAGACGCAGGTTCGATCCCGGCCGCGGCGGTCGAATTTCGATGGAGGCGAAATTCTAGAGGCCCGTGTACTGTGCGATGTCAGTGAACGTTAAAGAACCCCAGGTGGTCGAAATTTCCGGAGCCCTTTACTAGGGCGTCCCTCATAGCCTGAGTCGCTTTGGGGCGTTAAACCTTAATAAACCAATAAACCAACCAACGCAAGCTAAGAGAAATTGCGTTATTCAGAGTAGAGGGCTGGATTTTTGAATAAAAACATGAAGCGCAATTACATAGCGCAGGGTTAGAACGCAATAAGATACACTCGCTTTGTGCACAGGGGATATCGCCCGAAAAACAATAGCAGGCGCCTCTTGCTTCTTATCTTTAGGCTCTGACCACGAGGTAAGCGTGTTGATGCACGATGCCTATTCAAATGTTCCGCCTTTTTTCGCTCAAGTTAAACCCATTGTTTTTCAGCTTACCGTGCAACAACCTACCCGAGAATAACCGGGACGCAGGGCTCCAAAATTGCACTGCCTCTGTCCTGGTCTTATCGGTTAAAGAACGTGGTATTTTACTGCGATACCTGCGCGAGGGGCTTTCTCCGGGCTAAATTTCGTCGACGTCTTGTATGTCGAAGCCGGAAACCCTCGAGTTCAACTGCCACCCACAGGATTCGTCGCACAGGTAGTACTGAGCAGCACCACACCGAATACGGAGATGACTCCCGTAGGACCCATTCTCCCTGGTGCCCACGTCCCTGTACTGTAGAACGGTAGCGCTCAGTATGGAGCATTCAGCTGGATCGATCCTGCCTGAACGCACTGGTGCGATGCTGCCTGTTCCCCATCGTGAAAGGGAATCGAAGGCGCGTCCATCCCTCTTGTGTGACTTCATGCCGGAGTGCGAAGGCCTTGCAATTCTACGGACTGTTGGAAAGAGCCGCAAGGGGCATACGGGTTGGGGAACAGGCGCTCTCCTCCGGAAACCAGAGCGCGTGATTAGATGCATGACAGGGACCAGGAGCACTCATGGGGCATGGGAAGTCCATGAGTGCAGGGCAGTTTTCACTGCCACTTCTACGTCCAGAGGAAGGGCTGATAGTCCTGCGAATGCTTTTTTTTGTTTTGCACTGGCATGAAAGCGCGTAGTACTCATTTTTATGGAATGTTCTATCTTTTGTGCGCGCATGCTAAACGTCTATGCGCATGCTAACTCATCTACGTCTTCTCGATTAGCTGTTCAGTAGTCCGGCTGTGTTCGTATGCTGCAGTCGTATACCCGTAGCATTTTAAGCGAAGGTCGCAAGCAACCAGTATCAGTGTGTTTCTATAGTATACTGACCAAGGTGCGTGGCAATGTCGCCTATTAAAAAATGTTTCTAGAATTGAGAGATCTACATCTCCGTCAACGAGCCCACACGGAGCCCTTGTGCTTGTTTCGCAGCGGGATGCATGGTCGTGTTAGATGCTCAGCGCTATGTAAAACCAATCTGCACGCGAAACTACCACCTAGAACTCCAGGTGGCGCTAGTTGCTTCAATTTGCTAGGAACACTGCTATTCGCCTTGCATGTGTAGCCATGTCCTCTTGGATCTGCTGTCGACGGTCACGGGTCACGGGAGCTCAGCAGGTGGGCCATGCTCGAAGACAAGAATTCCTGACGCACACGCATTCCATTCCACGTGCTGCCACTCGTTTCTGTTCTGCAGCACTAAACGAGGAAACGCCACTTCGCTTGAATTCACCATAATCGTCATCGTCGGCCGTGTTTAGTCGACTGCAGAACGAGGACCTTTTTTTACAGCCACCTCTAACTATTCCTGTTTTGAGCCAACCGCAGGTGTATCATTCGAATAATCTTCCCGGTAAGCTAGTGTGTATACATTCACATGACTCTCGCCTGCACATCCCATTTATCCCCCGAAAAATCTTGAAGCAGCACAGATCGAGTAGATTTAGTCGTTAAGGACCTTGCCGCTAACGTTGACAGGTTCAGTTTTCAATGAAAGCCTGCGCGAATCCAGATCTCAGCACCTTTGCTGCTAGACGGTATAGGCAAAGGGATTTTTTTTTGTTTTCTAAGGAGCCTTCCCAGTGTGCCTGCAACTTGACTGATACAGACTAGCAGATCCTCGACATTCTTCGATATTAGCTGCCAGAAAATGTGGCCGCAAGAAGTTTGACAAGCAGAGTGCGGGTAACTTTGGCTCAGGCATGCTTCCATTCGTAAATTAACTAGTGCTGTTGTGTCTGCTAGCTGTATGCTCCTACTCAACAACTCGAGCATCAACTTTTTGTGGCGTGTCAATAAGTGAAGTAATTAAAAAGAGGGTAAATATTGCAATATGCACTCGCTGAAGTGGAACAGTAGAACGGAGCCTGCCAAAATTTCTTTGCAAAGCTGAATAAAGACTAGCGTCGTTTCAATTTTTATTACACGTTAAAATAGGGAACGTAGTGAGAACCGAGGTTTTCACTACTTTATTAACGTCTGTCGAGACACTACAGACGTCGCACGCTGTGACGGATTCGGTGAAAATTCGAAATTATTTGTTGAAATGCAATCTACGTATGGTGTTTGAGTTACGTCATATTAGGGCTCGTTCACACTGCATCGCTTCCTAAAACTGCGACATGGCATCTAAATGCGGGGTCAGCGTTTTCTTAAACGTTTAGTACCAGCGCTCGAGTGGAGTGATGTCACCAGTTAACGCAGCAGGAGGTCTTTCCTGTTACACGATTAATTCGTGAACCGCACGTACCTGGTGACGTACTCAGCTACCGCGAAGGACAGTGACACGCCAGTAGCACTACACAACACGCGCTGTGCGTGACCAACCTTGGGCTCGTGCTTCTTTGCAATATGCAAAAATAAACAAAAGGTTGACTTCGTCTAGACAAAGGGGACTTTCCTCGAGGAAAGACCCTCTACCTGTAAGATAAGGTCCTTTGCAATGACGCTGCCCCCAGGTTCTTTCAAGCGACGTCCGGTTTACTTACATGATTAAAGACAGTGGTAAACAACATGATAAAATAAAGCAAAGCGAGCGTATAGTAGAACAATAAGAGTTCTCAAAGAGAGTGCATTGTGCAACAGTGAATTATGTCATACTTTTCTCCCTGAAAAGCTTTAGCGTCCTCAGGCGCTCTACGCAATGTCGAATCATACGGCGCGTACGGAAGCTAAAGCTTAAAGTCAGTGGTCCAGAAGACAACGTGCGAAAAAGCGGTCCTTCGCTTTGGTTCAGCCTTTCTAAGTATGCAAAGCGGCTCGACCTCGGGGAAAACTGTTCGCATAACGTGGTGGCGGCCTCTGGTATATACAGCACGCGCGGAAAAATTCCTCTGGACTCAACATTGCGTAATGAAATGAAGGCGTAGTTTCTTGCACGACTGAGCGTTATTTGAAGCACGAGGAACTAGGCACGTTGGCAATTATCTAAATGAGCGCCTAGATGGCCAACAAGGTCTTGTTTCCTTAGCTAAGTTTGGTCGCAGTTAACTTTTCGAACCTTCTGTGCAGCTCAAAGCTTATAGCTTTGAATTACAAGGACGGGAAACCATAGCCCGAGGCTGTTGGTCGAAAGTCCTTGAAAGTAATTTTGCTGTGTTATGTAGATATCACGGGCCATGCACAAAGCTACTCCAATTTAACTAGATTACTAGCATGCACACTGATTACGCTCTGCGTAGTCTTATCACTTTCTGCTGTGGTTGCCTTTCTAGCTTGGTACTCATTTCTAGGTTTTCGCACTCGTTGCTGCAAGTGTAGCATTTTTGCGCCGTGATTCTTACGCGCAGCTGCGAGCAAAGGTCTGGAGACCACAGGAGCGCTGGCCGAAATGCCCGTCAGCGCCATCTGGCTGCCCGCGCCTGGTATCGAGATCCCGCGCAAAGCTCACTGGCTGTCTAACTTACTGAATGGTTTCCCACTTCGCTGACCTCGACGCGGTTATAGTCGGATACAACTCAAGAAAGAAGAGCCTTTTCCCCGTCAAAGGGGACCCCTTTTAGCCAAAGGCGTCGGCCGATCCGCATGACCCGCCCTGCCAGCGTGACAGTTCAGGAAGTGGGAGAAGAAAAGTGATAGTCCCCTCCCTCCGTCGGAGATGGTGTCCTCTCTGCATTGTCTCTCCGCTCCCTGCATTATCACTCTAGGAGGGCCATGAGAATCAGTCCATGCCATTCATAGAGTTTCTTACTATTACCTAGAGGGAAAACTGGCAGCCCGTCTATGGGAGTTTGCATGGAGATCCCTCGAGACCACTTCAGCCACCATGGGCGCTCAAAGCATCATAGGGCGGTAAGCTACGGACTACAGAACTTCAACTTTTGGCCAAAAAATAATGCAAAACGATAATCAAGAATGTCCTAACGTTCAATATCCTGTCTATAAATTGCAACAAACGAGCAGAAAAGCATTTAAGTGCAAAGTTGGCCCAAAATAAGGGATGGCTAGCTCTCCTATTGGCCAAGTAATGAACACTACAAAAACTAATATTTCGTAATTAACAGGCGCACTTTTAAAAGTAAATATGTTTAAAAAAAATGTTGTTGCCTAAAAACTATAAGAGGTTTTTAATGGCATTTCACAAAAGTGAAACCTTTTATTGGCATCGTGTGTGGTCGCGTTTTCACTACTATGGGTTTTGCCCACTGCGTTCGCGCGAAAGTCGTCTGCGCACACACGAACAGCGTTTTCGGAATGTAGTGCCACTCCGTGTTCCCGAAAAACTACGACTGTCCCGCAACAAGTAGCTCACCGCCCCATGATGCTTTGAGCGTCCATGGTGGCTGAAGTGCAGCGCCTCCAGCTTTCCCTCTAGGGAATAGTAAGAAACTCTATGATGATATTGGCTGGAAGGGAGTCCTTTGACGGGGAAAATCCAAGTGAAAGGACAGACACGTACTACCACTGGGGACAAAAGTCGCTGAGACGCGGCTATCGAAGAAGACATCTCCATTGTTGGCCGGTGGCTTATAACCGCACTCACGGAAGTGAAAGTCAGACTTTCCAACTCTAATGCGTGAAAATGAAATGTCACGATTGGGTTGGTTTTTGCACGTTTCGATACTTTTATCCAGTACGTACTATTAGGATCGGGTGAGCGTGGTCGGGCCGGAGAAGGGACGAGGAAGGCGGGAGACGGGGTTACGAAGAGAAGCAAGGAAGGAAGAAGTTTATGCAGGAATATTTACATTATTTACAAATGGGGTAACTGAGAGGGACTCTCAGTGAACGGGAGAACTTCTTCAGGAATCAACAGGAGTGCCCTGCAGTCCCAAAACAACACCCGTTAAATAACGCACGGATTCCCCAGATCCCTGTCTGGGGAATATAGTTCGAAGAATGACGTCCAATCGCATGGGCAGACGTGGACTCCGGGGGTACCACCCCCGGCTGGGCGGTGCTGGCTGTCCCGCTCCTTCGCAGCTCGGCTGATGGGAGAGGGTAGAGGCTCAGTAATTAAACACTGCTGTCTTTCACTCAGCACACCACCACTCTGTTCGTTGACCCGAGGGTCGACTCGGCCACGGAACGCCGCCATCGTCGCCGCATCTTCGGCCTTCGGCGGTCTTTGACTTTCGCCGCTGCCACCGTGGTCCCACGGTCCTGGAAGGTCGCTGCCTTAATCCACTTAGGCAGGAGGGGAGCGCGAGCTGCCTTAATCCACACAGGCAGAGGGGGGGGGGGGGGCATCCCAAACCCAACAGTACCCAGTCAAGAGCAGCTGCTGCTCTCAGGCGCGACAGCCTCTGCGCGTGAACTGCTCTGCATATCCAGTTTTGCCGAAGACTTCGTTAAGTGTTAAAACATAACTTGAAGTTCGTTACGAGTTTCTATTCCGTACTTGTTAACCCCCCCCCCCCCCCCCCCCTCTTCCCCCCCGAGGCTTGTTTTCATGTTCAGTTCTCGGCAAATTTGCAGTTGTCCTGAGTATTCGCCGCGTTCGGCAACACCATTTCTTCACCAACGTGTAACAGAAGGAGCTTTAGAATCAACATTTACCTATTAAAAGACTGCATAAGTACGGCTAAACAGCTTTGACGCTTCGTCTGACTGTGCGATGTCAGTGGACAGTTAAAGAACTCCAGGTGGTCTAAATTTCCGGAGCCCTTCACTACGGCGTAACTCATAGCCCGAGCCACTTTGGGACGTTAAACCCCCACAAACCTAATAACCCGCTTCGCCTACTTATCAAGATCTGGAGGAGCAAGCCGCCGCGGTGGCTCAGTGGCTATGGTGCTCGGCTGCTGGCCCAAAAGACGCGGGTTCGATCCCGGTCGCGGCGGCTAGAATTTCTTTGGAGGAGAAATTCTAGAGGCCTGTGTGCTGTGCGATGTCAGTGCACGTTAAAGAACCCCAGGTGGTCGAAATTTCCGGAGCCCTTCACTACGGCGTCTCTCTTAGCCTTAGTCGCTTTGGGACGTTAAACCCCACAAAACCAAACCAAGATGTGGAGGTTACGTTTATTATGTTTCAATTCCTGCTGCCAAGATGGAATGAAGCAAGCGGAATGGTCGGCATAAAGCTAGCTTTTACTCACCAGAGTACGCTCACCAGAGTCCGAACTGAGCCAAGGTCAGCAGATACTTAAGAAATGAAGATGAAAATTGGTTTTTGAGGAAAGGAAATGGCGCAGTATCTGCACTCACGTATCTCGGTAGACAACAGAACTGCGCCGTAAGGGAAGGGATAAAGGAGAGAGTTAGAGAAGAAAGGAAGAAAGAGGTGCCGTAGTGGAGGGCTCCGGAATAATTTCGACCACCTGGGGATCTTTAACGCGCGCTGACATCGCACAGCACACGGGCGCCTTTTGCGTTTCGCCTCCATCGAAACGCGGCCGCCGCGGCCGGGCTCGAACCCGGGAGCTCCGGCTCAATAGCCGAGCGCGCTAACCACTGAGCCACCGTGGCGGGTCAAATACTTCGAAACTTTGAAAAGTTGGTGAGGGGCCTTAAGCATGACCGCGTGCGTACCAAAGAATTCGCTTTGCTTGACAACGGTTCAAGGAAACAGGTACTAAAAATTAAAATGTGTACACGCAGGAAAGCGGTCACATTTTAATGGAGAAATGCAATGCATTCTAGAATATCATGTTATAGGTGTTTTTGCGGGAACGCCTTTGCGTCTGTGCAGAAGAAAGCCCAAGCAGTTAACAAAGAAGAGAACGCATGTCTTTACACGCGCACATTGCGTACATGTACACTTGGCACTAGGAGGCAGGGACGTAGCCGGGAGGGGGGGAGGGGGGTTCGGTGTTAGAACCTATCAAAATTTTCTGAGCGCTGCTTTCCCCCCTCCTTTCGGCCTTTTTCTCGCCTGTACTATTCACACCACATCGATATATTAAAATGTAAAAACGAAAATAAGAACAGTGTCGCTTTATTGACAAAAATAGTTCTTGTTCTAATAGGAAGCAGAAGTGATTGCAGAAAATAGTCACTCTTCGCCATTACACGACGTATGGCACTCATTTTAACTGTAGGCACAGTTCACCCAATAAAACATACCTTTTCACGTAAGCCTACTTTTTCATCCTTTGCATTGTCCTCAAATAACCACAAACTGTCGCGAAAATAAAAAAAAAATTGGCAGTGGCTTAGCTCTAGTTAAGCCTGGATATACAAGCGGCCCCGCGGTGGCTCAGTGGTTACGGCGCTCGGCTGCTGTCCCGATAGACGCGGGTTCGATCCCGGCCGCGGCGGCCTAATTTCGATGAAGGCGAAATTCGAGAGGCCCGTGTACTGTGCGATGTCAGTGCACGTTAAAGAGCCCCACGTGGTCGAAATTTCCGGAGCCCTTCACTACGGCGTTTCTCATAGCCTGAGCAGCTTTGGGACGTTAAACCTCAATAAACCAAGCCAACAAGCGGAAAGCTGCAGTTGTGGTTGGCTTGACGTCAAGGCTGTCGCAGTTGGCGCACAATGCACTGGGAGCACCACGCTAACGGTTTTCTATAATTCACGTATGCACCAACTAGCCCAAACAGAGGTGTTAACGGTGGAGGCGTTCGGCTGTCCACACACTGCCTGTACGGAGGCGGAGGAGGAGACGCGCGTGTAGTGCATACGGTGCTGTCTTAGAAGGTTGCTTTAGAGACATGTACTGTGGTGTCCATTCCTTTCTGGTGTACACCAAGATATGAGAGACATGCATTTCCTTTCCTTAAAACCAATTTTCATTTCATTTCATTTTCCTTAAGGCCCTTGCGCGGTTCGGGTATCCACCGAGATATGAGAGAGACTGGCGTCGTTTCCTTTCCTTAAAACCAAGAGTTTCCTGGCGCACTGTTTGTCTTTTATTTATTTTTTTATTTGTGCCGCTTGTGACGTCACTCGGTTTCGCGCATGCGCAGCTGTGGCAAATGTTGGCTCCGACGGCTCACGCGAAGCGCGGCTGTGGTGCGGGTAGCGAAGCTTTTCGCTTAAAAAGCTG
Organism: Amblyomma mixtum; assembly: GCF_055824585.1. NCBI lineage: Eukaryota > Metazoa > Arthropoda > Arachnida > Ixodida > Ixodidae > Amblyomma > Amblyomma mixtum. The sequence continues at coordinate 159,711,429 of NC_143017.1, read as the reverse complement.
CGCCTTTTTTAAAGCGCCTCTGCGTCCGGGCTCAAGTTCACATGCGTGAGGTAAAGTTTTGACCAATGCGTTCGCAGTTGCTGACTTAGGTGTATAGCACAAGCTTTTGTGTTGTATATTATGTGAAAATATTGTTAATATCCGCGATTTTTCGTACCAGTGCTTTTTGTGAGAAAATAAATGTTCTTTACGAATCAAGTCCTCGGAGTGCTGTGTGCACTCGTATTATGTAGATATTACAGTGAACGTGACAACTAACCCTTCGGCTTTATTAGAGCAGGAAAAATGACTAAGGTGTCGTTTGGGGCCAGGACCCACCGCCAGGAGGGGGGGGGGATCCACGCAGGTGAGCATGGAACGACAGGAAGGTTAAAACAAGAAAAAGTAGTAGACGACAAAAAAGAAAACTTCAATTCATAATAATACGCGAGCATTATTGGTAGTTTCGCAGGAAGAATAATAGCAGGTGGAAGGCGCTGAGCTCCTTAACCGTGCACTCGCAAGCACAGTCGGCGGGAGAGCATTTCTGCAGCAGTAACACCCAGCGTTTCGCGGGCGTTTCTAAAAAATTTCCCTCGCAGTGAATGGACGCAGAGTGCGACAATCAACTGACACACGTGCACAGGGATCGACGCAGTGCCGACACGCACTTCGACCAGTGCGCGTCTCGTACGAGGCAACGGAGACGATGCGTCGGTGGCAACCGGATACGAAGGAAGTCGGGAGGGGGGTGATCGGTGTACCGACATTCGTGTTGGCCAGCCAGAGTTACGCTTCTGCCGACGGCCAAACGACAACCTGGATGCTGTCGTGTACGGCGAGATGAGATCGTCCGTTGGTGCAGCAGCAGCACGCAACTGAAGTTTCACTTGACGGACGGACGTGCCTGAATGAACGGTGGGTTCGGTTTCCTAGTTAATAGGGCTAAGATAATGCGTCGGTGTTGCAGTATTTCATGGCGTAGACTAGAGTGCAGGCTTTCGCAGTCTGTCTGAAATAGGGGCTGAACAAGAAGTAGTTTACGCTCTGGATGAGCTGCGCGATGCCGTAATGTTATTTTATGGCAGTACTAAGATGTGCTGTGCTTAGCATTTTGTATTAGTGTTATGCACACGCTGTCAACGCTAAACTGCAGTAGGTGTGAAAGACGACCGAGATGTAAATCTGTGCCCACGGAACACTTACTTTGCGCGTTTCTTCATGATTTAAGTCAAATACATCAATTCCTGCCACTTTATGTCCAGTATCCTCACTCCCTTTCTTGAACCTATGCCTAATGGCACGCTGGTGAGATTAATAAAGAAAAAGCTGTCACGGCGCGTGTTTTAGGCTAGCTGAGAGGATGTCAAAAAAAGCAAAGGAAACAGACACGCATCGTTTTGCTCAGGAATTAAAATTCATATATCGGCATTATATTTTCTTGTTTGACTTTTGTTTTTACATATCTTCTTAATAATTAAATTTTCATTTCCACACTTACATCGGAGGTAACTTTGGTCCGCCAATGTGAGCGGGCGAAGAGGACAAAGTTTTTGTTTGAGCTTGCAGAACGATAACTTTCGGCACGCAAAGAAGATGAAGACTAACGTTGTCATTCTCGTTGCAGCTTTTTCGTCTCACCACCAACAATTTGGGCCCAAAATTGACTCGGCTTATGTTCTTGCGTCCTCCGTTCACAGTTAAGCAGGTAAGACTTATGTCATTTTTACTCTCACGTTATTCTATCCGCAAGTAGCTGTCATTTAATAGGTGAGCGCCTGTCAGGCAACAAACGAAAGCCAAACCGAAATTTTAGCTTGTATTCTACTTTACCATGTACGTGACTGTAATGCCAGTGAGTCCTGTGAACTTCCAAGCAACAGCATAGGCGTGGGTGATCCACCGTAGCTATAGGGGAATGTGGACGGCATGTTTTTTGGCGCGCAGGGAAATATCACAGCAAGGCCCAATGGCTGCGTTCTGGGATCGCACGCTTTCACTTGTGGTATTCCAATCGCGGATTCGGAGTACCTGAGGATCAACTGTTCTTGCTCTTTTCGGAGAAAGTTTTTTCCAAAGGCAAATCTGGATGGCGGACCGCTTGTTCCAATGGCAAATTGGGAGCAGTCGCCGAGCAAAGATGGCTCCGCGGAGCATTTCAGGTTGTTACGGCGAAACCGGTATTCGGCCAGAAACACGGCGTGACTTTCCTCTGGCGCCCGTTCCGTAGCAGACGACGCACGCGGAGAGCGCAAGGAACGTTGGGTAACTTGTCTGTCTGCGACGCGCGCTCTTGCTCTGTGTTCCTAACGCAGATTTGGAGCGGGTGCTGGTCGGCGGATCCAGGAACTCAGTCGTGGTGCTAGCGGCCGGCTCCGGATCTGTGATTGGTTTGGTTTAGTTTGGTTTGGTTTGTTGGGGTTTAACGTCCCGAAGCAATTCATGCTACGAGGGACGCCGTAGTGAAGGGCTCCGGAAATTACGACCACCTGGGGGTCTTTAACGTGCACTGACATTGCACAGTACAGGTGGGGTCTTTAACGTGCACTGACATCGTACAGTACACGTTAAAGACCCCCAGGTGGTCGAACTGTCCGGAGCCCTTCACTACGGCGTCCCTCATAGCCTGAATTGCTTCGGGACGTTAAACCCCAACAAACCAAACCAAACCAATTGCAGATCCGGAGCGGGCCGTTCGCCCCGCGACTGAGTTCCTGGATCCGCCTGCGATTGGAATTCACCATCAATTTGAGTTTGAGTCGCGAGCATGCCCGAATGACTGTTTGGCTTATCCATGTGCATGTACTATCGCGCTCAATATGAGTCGCTAGGAATTCTGGGAGAAAGTTTTTCCTGAGAGGGGGTGCTGTTGTTTTCTGGAAAAGCAGTTTCTCCCAGAATTCCGAGCGACTGTTTGGAGGAGGCACACCACGGAACGAGCCCCGGTCGATGACCGCGCGTTGCAACTCATATTGAGCGCGATAGTACGTGCAATGAAGTATGCAGCAGGGGCTAGTCCGATGAAATGCCTATATGAGGAGACAGGGTTTGTTAAGAAGAAATAACAAGTACCTTGGTTGCTGTAGCAGCCTATTGCTGTGCGCATTTAAAACCGGTGTTTGACAGTAAAGTTCGCATGAAATATGCAGGTACATGTCTGTCTATTTCCAGAGTAGGCCCACCTTAGTAATAATATATTGTGCATGACTTAATTTTCGCGATGACCTTTCTCCTTCACAAATCGTATACGGTTCGCAAGAGAAAAAAAAAAACAGGTTCTGCGAATATTCAGAGAAATTTTGATTTAGAGCGCAGGAAATTGGTGGATGTGAGTTCTTCAGCTGTAAGGGTTAAAGTGCTGTGTCCACTCTTCGCTGACACGTTCTCTTCCCTGAGAGAATGCTCCGTCTGTTCAGTAGAAAGGACATTCTCCGTTACTCATGGGTGGGTGTTGAAAGGGAAGCAAATAAAGGATTATCTTCCTATCCCATACATCGAGTTTTCACCCGTTTGTTTTCTATTTTGCATCTATGCGCCGCGCCCCTCTTCTATACGTGAAATGTCTGGAAACCAGTGTCGAGCTCAAAACCCGTTGGAAGTTTTGACAGCTTTTGCAAGTGAGGTTCTTTATTGGCCATGTGAGCGAGATTAGTTTTTCTTGGCCGAGGCTGCTGAATTCGACATGCTTTCGAATTATTATCGTAAAATGTCATCTTTCAATGAACAATCACCACCAAAATGCGTTTTTCTACTACTTCTCAGTTCCTGCTATGCTGGGGTCCTCGAGATTGTGGCATCATCTAGTGAAGGCCACGAACGATTAGTGAACGGGGCAACAGAAACGTGAACACAAGAACACAAAAATATTACGTTCTGCAGCAGAAATACATGAAGGGTTCATTACAACTTCCACGCAATGATCTTCGCACTATCTAAGAGAAAATAGAGTGCACAATAGTGCACATTTTCCTTCTGCTGAAATCTTCTCGTTTTGCTGTCTTCATTTTCATAGCATTGTTCGCGTTTCATTTGACACTGACTGTACACCTCCACTGCAGCATCAGAAAGCTTGCAGAAGCTTGCCGCTTCTGCTTCGCAAAATATTCTTGAACTGCGTATCCTCGAACTGTGACATTAGCCGAATTCGTCAAATACGGAGTTCGCGAAAATTAAGTCGTTCAGAGCGTATGTAGATTGTTTATCAGAATGATATTATTTAACGCAACCAAAAGTAAACAAGTGGCCTTTTGTGCTGGAATATAGCCGAAAAAGCTTTCAATAAGCATATATAGCGTGCCTGTGCGCAGGCCTCCGGCGCCGACAGCTTCGTGAAATAGACAAAAAAATAGTTACGGGAAAATCAGAGACCTGTTGCGGCAATAGTGCGCAAAAAAGAGGGAAAAAAAATGGTTACAAGGAAAATAAATTGCCCACTTACTAACGTCACAACCCCCGCGCAGCGAGGGAATGGAGGAATGTGGGAGCGAAAGAGGGAAATGAGGTGCCGTTGTGGAGTGCTGCGGAATAATTTCCACCATCTGGGGGCTTTTAACGTGCACTGACACCACACAGCATACGGGCGCCGAATGCGTTTCGCCTCGAAAACAGTTACACTTACCTTCGTTCATTACTTCGATGCCCAAAATCTAATGAGTTATTTTACTGTTCACACGCGCGACAGGATTTTTCTCGAGGTTGGGCGGAAATAGATGGGTGCCGCTTCTGGAGGGTAGAAGTGGGGAGCGGGATCGAGGCTGGTGGTGGGTGATTGGGCAGCCGTCTAGTTAGGAGGCTGGGGTGGGGAGGTTGCACGTGGGTGGTGCTTCTGAAGAGCACCTGGCTTTGCACTGCGTCTTTGAATTTGATTTCTCCGTCGCCTTTTTAACGGGATAGGGTTAAAAGCCTCGTTCACGGGAACACCAGGTATCGGCGTCGGCGTTGTGGGCGAAAAATCACGGGCCTGGCTCTGGCAGGTGGTCCCCAGAGAACAACCTAGGAGGCAGGCGGGCCACCTATGTCACGTGACCTTGCGGCGTCATCACAACCTGCCCACTGGATAGGGAGCAAACTGCCCACTGTGGCAGGTGGCGGTTAAATTAAAGACTGCTTGCTCGGGAAGAGCAACTTAGGCAGCACAAGGCCCGCCACTGGGAGCACCTGCCATCGCAGGGCAGTGACGCATCGCTTAACCGCTGCACCATGGGGCCAGGAGAGGTATGAGGACTCCCAGGTATCTGTGAATGTAAAGCAGAGAATGACCCTACTGCATATATGGGAATTAACTCATTTACGCTATCGCGTCATACCTTGAAGGCGGAGCTTAAGTGTCCCGTCAAATTTTTGTCCCTGTTCTGCGTAAGGTTATAGTGTGTGGGGGCCTCGTGGAGGATGGGTGGAGGTGTATTGATTGTGGGTGCAGCTTGTGGTGGGTAGAGTTGGGTGGTTGGCTGGAAGGTGGGTGGTGCCTCTGGAGGGTGAAGGTGGGTGGTGGTGTGGACTTGACTGGAGCTTCTCTGGAGGAAGGCTTCTTTCTCCTAGGCTACAGACCGACAGACGCCGGCATTTTCGATTATGACACTGCTACTGATTTTGCGATAAAATAAAAACGAAGCAACGTCATATATTTCTGTTCTCCGCTCTCACTACTCCATTTCTGAACGTGCCAGCATGCACCGGTCGACACAGCAGAGTGGCTCGGCCAGCGCCACTGAGTCCTTCTCGAGCACTTCGACGAGCACAAGCGACGATGACGGCGACCTCCCGGTGGACGCTGCCTTCAGGACACGGCTGTCGCGTTTCGGGCGCGAGACTGTCGCCAAGATGGCTACCGTGCAGCCCGGCTGCCGCGACCTGGTGCGGCCAGGCAGGAACTGCCACACGTACTCCAAGGGAGCCGGCTTCTCTCTGAGCAACGACGGCGACTCCTCGGTGGGCTCAACGGCGAAGTCAAGGTGAGGGGTCGCGCACTTGTCGAAGAACTCAGCTGTACGTGTATGGGCAATTCGTTTCGGGATCTGCCAACCACACCACGCGTATGTTTTTTTTTTCCTAACGCCATGCTTGGTTTTTGAAGTTCTACGCAGAAATAACTTTTCAGATACCTATATTAGTCACCCCGCGAACTCCTTAACAATGCCGCGACCTCCTACAGAGTCTAGATGATTTGAGGCATTCACTTACCAGAATTCAGCAGATGTAAAGGCGTGAAATTAAAGGAACACGTCTGTCCTGTCTTCAGTATGTATCCCATGGTATACACCAGTGGTACGAGTAGAGACTTCGATTTCTTTAGAATATACTTTACGTCTTCAATACGCATTTCATACAAATGAACCCTGCTTGCCGGAATTTACGCTTACTGAACGACGTTAATTACCTGCCACAGCTTATTAGTACCGCACAGCATCTTTGCGTCCTTCGTGTACGCTATACATTTCATTGAGCCATGCCATGTGAAGTGGCTTCATAGCAAATGCTCAGAAGTCTACCTTCACATCGAAAGTACTTTGTCGTTGCTCCAATGCCTATTACTGTTCGCGCGCAGCCTGAGACTGCGTGAAACTGCCTTGTGGAAGAGAGAACGAGGTGGGGCGCTGGGTTGCCTGCCACTTCTACATCACGAAATCTAGTGGCCGCGAAGTATTGGTAAATTGCGACGTTAACCGTATTCGCAAAACATCTAACTCGCGAAAAATAATTAATTTACAGTACTATATGTGTTTGTTCTTGATTTCCTACGCTGGACAGCACGCGTTTGTTATCACGAGCCTTAACGGTAACGATGTTAGGTGAGAGTTTTGTAGCTCGTAGAGGACAGTGCTGTTTCACTGTGACCAGGTCCTGGAGACACGTTTCCCGCAACGTGGACGTGGCCACCCTGTCTCGCCTGCTGGACAGCTCTGAGGCGGAGGTGCTGTTCGCTCTCGTCCTCATGGGGCACAACCTCGACGCGCTGCTGGAGAACGCCGCGCTCGACTGCGCTGCGCTCAACATGGTGCTCGCCCTGCTCGTCAAGGCGTGCATGTGCCGTCAGGCCGAACACCTGAGGCTCCTGCTGGGAGCAGTGGTGTCCAACGACAGGTTCCTGCGCAACGTCGAGCAGCAGCTCGTCTGCAGGTACCTCATGCCTCTCTGCTCCCTTGTCACGCTGCTGCCATCTCTTGGCGACCGCGTCACCGACGAAAGCTTCACACCACCGCTTAGCGGACGGAGCGACGAAAGCGAACACGTATTGCTTGCGCATTCATCACCAAACCCAATGGGCAACGATACAGTCAAAAAAGAATATGGAGTACGAACGTGCGGTCGTTTGGCTGCAGACAGTATTTGAAGATGAATTACGATCTAGCACAGCGCTCCATGCGTCCGTTTGCCGATTTCGCCTAGCGAACCTTATCATAGAGAATCTGTGACTTAGACACATATATTTGTGCCTAGTGTATGGCATTCTAAAAGGCCTTTTGACTTTTGATTAAGAATGTGTGGCGAGGAGAGAATTGTGCTGCTTCGTGGCTCCGACCGTATCCCGGGGAAAAGGGTTGGATCACTGCAGCTGCAAAGAACGCATAACTACCACAACTGGATGCTTTGTGCGTTTCTTTCCTCTTTCTGCTATTGACCTCCGAAGTGTATACTTTCTGTTTCCGTAGTGCAACAACGGCCAGCCCGATGCCCAAGTTTATGTATATTTTGAAGAGGCAGAGGCACGGAGTCAATTCGTAATCTGCAAAAGTTACCGTTGATCATTCGCATTCGGGTTGTCGAAAAGGCGGTGCATGCATATAACGTTAACGGGAAAGTAGGCACTTTACCGAGTGAAACGATCGAAAACGTCGATAAATACAGCCACTACAGCTGCCACCTATCTGCAGCATGTGATAAGAGCTTTAGATGACATAGACTGAATACGCAAATTCGTACTGGGGAGCCCTGATTACACCAACAATTAAAGGCAAAATCCTGTAGACTGAGCTTGTTTTCCATTACGCCGGCTTCATAGTATATACCTTTGTTAAAAAACACCTGAAATTTATTTGTTTGTATATATCTATGCAGTCCCGTCTGTATAGCTCTGGCAAAGTGGGGGGCATGAGGTAAGATCAGCAGGTATGAACTATGAAATACTAGACAGCTAAAAGAAATCAAGCTGCAGACATGTCAGAAATTGAATGATTAGTTGTTGTAAAAGTAAGATAAATATTTTAGTGATTACCAGCCGCTAATTTCCTGAGCAGAATGAACAGAGTGAGCCAGGCAGCATATCCTGGATTGTGTGAAGGAAGACACTATATTTAAATCCATTAGCGCAGGCCATCTGAAGCGCAAGGTTATGGTCAGGGTAATGTCGTGTTTGTCGACGTTGGACAAGCTGGTGTAAGGTAAACGCAGTTTTAAAGTCGATAGTTTGAATGAACGCCACATTGAAGAAATTCAAAATGCCGGCGACTCAGCAGTGTGACTAAATGCACTTATTCTCGCTTTCATTCTTTTTCCTTTGGCCCTGACATGCCCTGCTCGTTACGCATGCAACACATACGTACAGTCTGTCAAAAAGGTAGAGCCTAAGGGGTATGCTTCCAAGCCGTATAGCGGGGCTCTTAAGCACATCTGACTGTCCTAAGCTTGGAAGCGTTGAGGACTTAAGTTCCTTCCGGCTTCGTGAGATTAGGGTCCCTGAGTATGCTAGAGGAGCCGTGCTGCAGGGCTGAGAAGCGGATTCCTTGGGCTGTATACTTTTGACAAAGACTGCACATTATACAGCAACCATTCGGCAGTGGTCGTTCCTTTGGAATCAGTGCTGAAGGTTCCACTTATATCAACGTGGCCATTTTTGCTTTTATTCTTTTTCCCTCTGTATGCATTTCTTATCAAAACCAATAAACTACAGCGATCTCCTCTTCTCGTTGGCAGGCGTCGGCTACCCGTCTTCTGGGACCAGTTTATCGTGCCCCTGCTAACAGTCATGGAGAAGGCTGTGCAACTGCTTTCACGTGAGGTGAAGACGAACCTGTGCGGCGTGGCTGCCGCGTTGCTCGATCTGGTCAACACCAGCCTGCAGGATACGCATCCCGTCGACTCTAAAATCGTGGAGGCGGTCGAAAGCATCGGCACCCACCTAGCCGAGGCCAACAAGCTCGGCTTCCGTCGAGCCGTCGGCAGAGGTCCGGACGCCTCGTTTCCCGGTGACGGAGACGGCGAAGAGAAGTCCTCAGCGCTGCCTGCCGACTTCATTCAGAGTGCGAACCTCACTGAAACAGTGGAAGTCGGCTCAGCTCGTCCCGGCACCACGGCCGATTACCTCAGCCTCCAGTACAGTCGGCTCAGGGAACTGTTCTTGGCACCGCTGAGGCGAGTTTTGACCACGCTGCAATCGTACCCGGCGCCTGCTGACACCGGCAGCTTTGTTATGTACACTAGGGTCAAAATAGGTCCTCCCGTCTGCACATTCAACGGGGTCGGCCACAAGGTTAACTTTTCTGTCGTCGACAGCAGGGGTTGCGAGTCGCGGTTGCTGCCAGGATGCATGGTGTGTGTGAGCAACGATGGCTTTCAAACAGTATTTCTCGGCACGGTGATCTGGCGAAGTTTCAAGGACAGGCAAAGGGGCCACATGGTAGCTTCTTTTTTCGAGCTCAGGCGGCTGGAAGCCTTGGCGCCAGCGCGCGGATTTGTCATGATTGAGTGCCCCGAGTTTTATGAAGATTACGCGTCCGTTTTTGCTGTGATGAAAGAGTTCGAAACTGAACACCTGCAGATGCCTTTCAGGAGGTATATTATTGAAAGACGTAGTGATGCCACGCCGCCAGGCTACATGAACAACAACACGGTTTTTGACATGAAGGCACTGCTTGAGAAGAGCGTATTCATACGCCCGCATAAGGACCGAGACTGGCCCGGCAGCGAAGAGAGCGTGCTGGATCGCTACCAGTATGACGCCGTTCAGACAGCGGTGTCAAGAGCTGTCACACTTGTGGAGGGAATGCCTGGAACAGGGAAAACGTTTATGACCACTCGGCTCATATCTGTCATGCTAGACAATAGGGACGTTTCCCACGGAGGACCTGTTCTGGTAGTCTCCAAGGACAAGGAAAGTCTTAGCTCATTCTTGGCGCATTTTGAGGGAGCACTCGACGACGTTGAAGTAGTGACAGCGGATAGTGACCTGTTTCAGATCGCGAGGCAGTTGCTGACATCTGGGCCGAATTCTAAGGTAGTGGAATCAACAGCCTTACGCCTGTTGAGGAGGCATGTAGATGAACTTGAATACCTTAAAGCACGAGCGAGGACCGAACAAGATATCCTGAGACGCACCCCATCCAGGTTGCTGGGAGAGAGCGAGCTCAAGTCTGTGATGAGTGACAGGCACTATAAGAGCTTGTTTTTTACAATGGTCACCGGGGCTGAAGACAAGCTTAGGGACTGGCTGCTGGTTGACAACGAAGACGTTGCTTCGAGATTCTCTTCAGAGCACCACAGCTCTTTATCCGACGAGGAGGTGTGCTACATTAGCGACGTGTGGGCGCTGGACATGGAGAGCAGATACCGACTGTACGATTACTGGAGGGATACCTATTACGACCGAAAATCAAGGGAGTGGGCTGACCTTGTGGAGAGGTTCAAAACTTTGCTTTTACTGAAGAAAGAGGTGGAAGAAAAGCTGCAGTTCGAGGCACTAAGCGCACCGAAGATTGTGGGAGCGACTATTTCTTCACTGCAAAAAGTGTGGAGTTCTCTGAAAGATATCAGGCCACAAATGATTATAGTCCAAGAAGCACGGTCGATCCCAGAGCCTTTTATGTTTCCAATCATTGCACTCAACCCTCATCACATTGTGCTTATAAGTGACACACAAAACGTCTTCGATGTGCGGGAAAATTCAGGTTTTTCCGAAGGCTCATTATTCGACCGTCTTGTTAAACAGGGTGTAGCTTGCTGCCAGCTTCTGGGCCAGTACCAACTTAACCCACAGACAGTGAGAATTCTTGAAGCATTTAAGACTAAGGCACTTTTTGGAAGGTATGAGTTCCACAGCGAACATTCCGACGTTCGAGGAGTTTCGATGGGCGTACGGTTCGTGAATCATTCCCATTGCTATGAGAGGGACATCATCATCGCATGCGCTGTAGAGGCTGAGTTCGTGGCATCGCTGGCAAGATATCTGCTCTTGCAGGGGTACCGCGCGTGTCAGATCACTGTGTACGCACCAAGCACAGATCAAGTCGAGCTCATTAAGTCAAACATGTGTGGCCTGGAAGAGGAGCCCCTGGTTACCACCGTTGACAAAGCCAAAGGGTGCAAGAATGACATCGTCCTCATGTCGTTCTCGTGTCCAAACACAGCGTACGATATCGAGCTTTCCAGCAGGGACCACTATCAGGCCATCGGTTCATCCACGCTGGGCTTGTACTGCGTCGGCAACATGACATACTTGGAAGAACACAGCAAAACGTGGAAGCAGGTCGCGCCTGTCTTGCACTCGGAAGGTCTGGTGGGACCGTTGGAGCTAACGTGCCAGCTACACCCAGAGAAGAAGACTGCCGTCTCGAAGGCAAAGGAGTTCGCTGACGTACTAGACGGCGGCTGCACAACTCCGTGCGACGCCATCCTGCCCTGCGGACACCCGTGTCCCAGAACCTGTCACCTGACGGACAGAGACCACCAGGAGATAGCGTGCACCAAGCCATGCAAGAAGTTGCTCCCGTGCGATCACCCTTGTAAGGGTCTCTGCGGTGAGCCCTGTCCTACGGAGTGTGGTGTCATGGTGAACGCCTTGAGCCCTTGCGACCACGTCGTCAGGGTTCCCTGTTCTGCCGTGCTCAGCGCCCATGAGGTGCGTTCCCGGTGCACAGAGGTGTGCGGCAAGAAGATCTGCCGAGGCGTCCGCTGTGAGAGAACGTGTCGCGACTGCTTTCTTGAGGGCACGCACCTTAGTGACGATGTCTACTACGAAGAAGAGCCTTCCACTTGCTCGAGCTGCCGAGTCATGTAATGTTGTTTAGAATTGCCTGCTTCTCATATGTGGCTTTGTACATAGCTTTGTGGCGCCATGCAACAAGTTTGTTTTGTTTATGTTTTGTAAATGAGACGAGTCGAAATGCCAAATGCACGTAGAAATAAAAACAAAATCTGTATTCTGTGGCGTGGCCGTGTACGTATTTAGATTGCGTCTTAAATAAAGCAAGCTTCGATGAGGAAATACTTTTGGTGTAGTTTATGTCAATGAGACTTTCACATATTTTTAACCACTCGTTGCCATGCCGGGGATATAACTTGCCCGGTAAATATGTCAAATTTACTCAATTAACCTCCGAAGTAGGCGCTGTACTGAAGGCTGCTGAAAGTTGCAGACATCTGGAAAGGTACACAAATGAACAAATTAGGTAACATTATTGAACAAATAATTCCCTTATAGCAGTCAAGCCAAGTTCGATCCGCGCCGCGGCGGTCGCATTTCGATGAAGGCGGTATGCCAGAGGCCCGTGTACTGTGCGATGTTAGATGTTAAACAGCCTCAGGTGATAGAAATTATTCGGAGCTCTCCACTGCGGCGTTCATCAGCCTGAGTCGCTTTAGCCCGCTAAATCCCCAAAACACCATGAAAGTTCCGTTTTTCAGGCCATTCACAACGCAAGAAGTAGCTATACCCCTGTAGGTTCCTAAATACGTGCGCGAGAGCTCCGCAGTAAAGCTGGTTATAATTGGAACTTGATGCTTCTGACAAAGCATTTAAAATCTGGGCTCGCGTCCAGGACGAAAATTAGGCAATATAGTTCCCAGCGCAATTTATTCGCAGTCTACTCTATCATATGGTTTTTTAGGAAAGTAAAGGTGCAGTAACTGGCTCACTTTGTTGGTGGCCGCGTCCACCGCGCCACGAGGAAAAAAAATGCACCAACGCTGACTAAAAATGTGTGGCTGTCTATGTAAGCATGAAAGGGTCTGCAGGAAAGGCGTACTGTAATTTAGGACGGACCAGATTCTACCGAGAGTTTTAGCCCTACCGAACTGTAAACATGGTAACAGCTATCGTACTAATCGTACGGCAGATGTGGCTAGGCAAGCCTGGCAACGCTAGCAATGGCAAGGTGTTACCGTAGTTACCCCACGGCTGTCCGGCTTCGCTAAAACTTTCTACACGAACTTTCTACACGCCCGTTTGGCTATAGTGTTTCTACACGAACCTTGGGGAGCGTCGCTCATAAGCCACTTTTCTTTCCGTAGCCTTTCTTCAGCACACCTGTCTTTATTTTTGGCTTTTTGTGTATGGCGACCCGCGCAACCAGCGCTCGCCACGTGCCGAAGTAGAGGGGATGGTGCCAGCACATGCTACACAGAGCGCTGGGAATTTCATTAGGGCCAAATCGCCATCACTTACTCCGCCGACCACTACTTCGAACCACAACAAATTAGAGCTGGTTCTGGCCGCGCAGACGGATGGCGCCAAAGTATCTGTGTTCTTGAAGCCCCTCAATGAAATATGTATTCTATGGTTCGCGCGCATTATATGTAATGGCGGCAACCCACGCGGCGTTGGCTCTTCACTCGCCGTAAGATCGCCTTTACAGCGAAAGCTACACTCCTATAGTTGGGACGCATTTCGCCGTGAGCCTCTGAATGACCTTGAAACGACCTTGAGATAAGTCACAGCTCGCGTTGCTATGCACATATACCTATAGCCATGTGTGGTCCACTTAGTGGGCCACATTTGACCTTGACCTTGAACTTCGACCTCCACCTCTGACCTCGTGTGTCGCAGAAGCGGAGTGGCATGCGAGAGGGAGATACCCTGTGCCTGGTTCAAAGCCTGGTGGTCAGTCGCGTGGGTTACGCCCTCCCGTACTTCAACCTCAACAAAGGAGAAGTGGATAGTGCAGATACCATACTCCGCAAAAATGAACACATCCAACGCAAAACTGCTGGCTCTTGGAATTCACAACATCTTCGAAGAGATCAAAGAAGCCCAACTGGTCACGCAGTTAGCCAGGCTCCAGCAGACACCTACAGGGCGCTCGCTTCTTAGGCGACTGGGGCTAGGCGGAACTGCGGAAATTGAGAATCGTACTGCGAGCATACCGGACGCAATTCGCCAGACGCTAAAGGTTCGCTCCCTTCCCCGGAACATGGACCCCAACTTGCATGCCATATACCTAACCATGTGTAGTCCACTTAGTGGGCCACATTTGACCTTGAACTTCGACCTTCGCCTCTGACCTCTGACCTTGACATTTCACTTTGGACTTCGATATTGAACCACAAGTTTGGATTTCATCTAGCCTCGGGTCCTAACATTCAGAATACGCAGTGGGGACCACAATTGACTTTGTCTACCAACGAGAAAAACGCACGTCTAATTACTGCGTGTCTAAGATCGAAACAGAGGCTACTGACCATCAATCAGTCTTTGTTTCCATCAAGCCAATCAATGAAGACTAATAAGCGGCTGTGGAGTGGTGGGGGCAATTACGAAACAATAGAAGATGTACCAAAAATAAACAATGTTTAATCATGCTTACGCAGCTTTCGCTACGTGAAACTCGGTTGAACCGCTGCCTAACTTTTGCTGGTTGGAAGTTTTCAGTCATCAAGCAGGCGTGTGACGGAAGGATAAATTTGCTCCTCGCGGGCGAGCCGCTCGGCTCCAACGTTCCGAATGGCGCTCCCGGCAGGACCTTCCCTCTAATGATGTACGGCTGCACAAGCATATGCTTGTAGCAAAACACGCAGATACCTTGCGGTAGAAATTACCTGAATTAACTGCGGCTCACTCAAGACATCCATTGCAGCAACGGTTTTGCATCAACAGAATAGCATCAACAGAATAATTTCGACCACCTGGGTATCTTAAACTGGACTGACATCGCACAGCATACGGGGCCCTTTTCGTGTCGCCTATATGGAAACGCGTCCGCCACGGCCGGGTTCGAACACGTGTACTGCGGCTCAGTAGCCGAGCGCCCTGGCCATTGAGCCACCACGACGGGTTCCACCGACAATGAGAGCCCGTTATTTCGCCTTTTTTTCCCTCAAAACAAATGAATATTCTAGACTGGGAATTAGACTAATTTTCAGAATTTCTATTAGGCCCTTCATTACCAAAACTGACAAACGCTTCAAAATTAAAGTTATGAAAATTTTATTGTCATGTATTTGTAGCTCCTTAACTAAAGCAGATTTGAACTGCAATATGCTGAACTAGGACGCTCACGACAGGGGTAATGCGAAAATCTATTCTACCCTCTGACATTAAACCAGATTCTAGTGTAGAACGCTCATTGTAAAGGTGGTGGTAGAAGAAGAAGAAAACGTTTTTTGTATCCGTCAAGGAATCAGGGTGGTGGTAAACATTTTGTTCAATAAAGAACTCTGCGCCCTCTGAGCTGGGAGGGAACCTAAGTCCTAGGCTTCTGCGTCCCGTCAGTTTGCTGCGCCCTCTGAATCAGCCGTCTTTGGTCCTGTGTGCTTCAACTGTTTAAACAGCACGGCCTCCCACTTATCGGGGAGGTGCAAATGTACAGGAGTGATTAGCCTTCCACTTCTCAGGTTGCGGGTTTGAGATCTTTGGGGCAGCCTGCATGCTTTGGCAAGCCCATGAGCGTCGTACGGTTTGGGTATGTGTTCGTCGGTAGCTGCCTCCAAGTTACGGCTGCTTCCAGCGTCAGATTCTTGTGTCTGTGTTTGTGTGTGTGTGTGGGGGGGGGGGGGGGGCGGGGCGGGTGGATGGGAAATATGCCTATTTAGCCTTCTGCAGGTAAGGAGGATCTTACGGTATTACTGTGGAGTGAGACAGTTACTGCGCCTTATCCTTTCCTCAAAAAACCACAAACTACGGCGTGCGCGCACTCACTACCACTCAGTGTATGATAGGCTGTTGGTTCAGAATACACTCTAACCTGAACACTTCGCACGATTTGTTTTAAAGTGGTAGCATTCAGGTTGTCGCATTGCAAAAGCCACCTGGTTTCTCCGTAACGAAACTCCCTGATTGGTTGAGAGCGTCGTGACGTCATCAGCACTGCGAAATTTGCAACTCTGAATTCTAGAATATTGAGTACTTTCCTTTGGATTACCTTATTCACCCACTAACCCGCCTTACTATATTTTGTTTTGTTCATGATGGGTTGAAAAGCGCGTCAAGACGGAGACGAAAGGAAAAGAACACACACCTCTACTAGGCTAGCCACCCTACCTCTACCTTGTTTTGTTGCCTGCTTTCAAAATTTTGGGGTCCTTGGAACTATGGGGTTGGACTAACTTCAGAATGCCACCACTCCCCCCCTTTGTCCTTTTTTCTAGCAGGCAACCGAGAACCTCGAGTTGGAGAAATGCAATTTGGATGCATTGCGGCTTTCAGATGTTGGCTTGAAAAAGTAAAGGACTGCTAAGTAAAAATCAGCTTCACTTAGATGCTTCACTCACAACAAAGGACAGCTCTTGGACTTCGTAGTTAGTCTCCGAGTTTGGTCAATACTACACCTCATTGTAATGAGAATATATTGCTTCCGTCTTTAAAATCTTTCCTTGACATTCGCAAATTGTGCGTGTATGAATTGTGCCTTCGTGCAGCAAGCAAAGATTTATACTTCAAGGTAATCGCAACAAGAAACAAGAGGGTTGGTTTCCTTCTCGTGAAGGGATTGTTTATATCGCTCTCGGAGGCAATTTTTCAAAACATGACGTATGTGGCGCTCAAAGGGAATGCAGCTGAGCGTGGAAGATGTTCCCATAGAATGTGCAGTTGATGCAAGGATGGGAGCTGAACGTGCTGAAGGCCTCCATGAAGCTGCCGATGTCGCTTGGTCGCACCTGCGGGAAAGAATAAACGCACGACGTTGAGAGAGTTTTGTCGAGCTCCGCAGAATCAATGCGTATAAGTCAATACAGGGCCTGGGCCGGCCAGGTCATGTGTTCGCCGGCCGACATTCACCGTTGTGGCTCAGAGGATAGCGCGCTTGGCTGCTAAGCCGGAGCTTGATAGTTGATTCATTCATTCATTCATTTTATTTCTACTCTTGCCATACAAATTATCAAAACACTGACTGAACCCTGACTCAGCCGCGGCCGTAGCGTTCCGATAAAGTTGTAGTTGGTTTTAAGGAAAGGTAATGTCGCAGCTACTGTCTCACTTCTTGGTGGACACCTCTTCCGCGCCGCGAGGGAAAGGAGGAAGCTGGGGATGAAAAAAGAAAGAAAAAATGCAGGGGGCCCTTTGACTGTCTAAAGTGGGTAGAGGCGGAAGCGTTTTCCGCACCACCTTCGCTGTTTCTGTGGCACTGGTGGCGTCACATATAATTGAGTACTAATTAATAAGTGATGACAAATCACTAATTAATTGTTAATTACTGATTAATGCCTGAATACTAATTAACTGTTAATTAATGACGCTTAAGCTTCGCCTTTAGGAGTGGAACGCGACAGCGCGTTGTAGCGCTGCCAGGGAGTCCACGGAACGCCACCACCCGTTCGGCGCGATACCTTGCCCTTTGAACGCAACGCTTTTTGAGGAAAGGAAATGGCGCAGTAATTCTCGGTCATCTCGGTGGACACCTGAACCGCACCATAGAGGAAGGGAGGAAGTGGGAGTGAAAGAAGATAGATAAAGAGGAGCCGTAATGAAGAAAATGAAAATTGTATTTGAGGAAAGGAAATTACGCAGGAACTGTCTCACAAAATTCAGGGGGGCACTTTTTTGACCTAAAGTGTGGTCACTGATGTGTGGTTAAGATGTTAAGCTTCGCCCCTAAGAGTGGAACGCGACAGCGTCTTGCAACGCTGCCAAGGAGTCCACAGAACGCCATCGCCCATTCGGTTCTACGCCTCGCTCGTCGGTAAATTGATTTTTGAGGAAAGGAAATGTATCTGTCTCTCATTTGTCGGTGGACACCTAAACCTCGCCGGAAGGGAATGGAGGAGGATGAGAGTGAGTGAAGACACCGTATTCACTAGACGCGCCTTTGTTCATTACAAACCATCGAGCTGGCATGGCGGAGTGGATAGCATGCTCGTCTCTCACGCCGAAGACCTGGGTTCGATTCCTGAGCTCGACCAATTTCTTAATCGGTTTTATTTATTTGTATGGCCTGACTAGTAAAGCTAATTATGCTAATTAAGTAATTAAGCAACTAACTAAGCTCAGTCCCACTTACTTGGAGCATCACTATACGATCCCTTCAATTGGTCGCATGGTTACTAGCCAAAGTACAATTGGCCCCGTTTGAAATTCGCGCACTGTGACGTCACGACCGTTTCCACCAACTGAAAAGCGTGACATTTTCTGTCGACAACTGCTGCTTACAACGATGAGACATTAAAGGCTTCCGCCTTAAAATTGGAGGCTTATCAAGGTTAAGCCCAGTGGATGCGAAGCATGTCCTTAGCGTTTGGGGGCATCTTGACCGCATACACGCCCGGCGCAAAGACGCTGGCGCTGTTTCGGGCACAGCGACTGACGCGACGGCGGGCGCGCGCCGCCTCATCCCTGGCGTGACGTCACATATCACGTGATGCAGCGATGGTGGCGCCGCCGCCGCGTCGCGCGCGACGGCGCGAACCGAAGCGTGGAGGCCTCCGCCGGGCGACGTCCGACGGCGCGATATGAGGCCCCATCTGCAGCTGGTGTGACGTCATCACGTGACGTCACATCACGTGATCTCACTTCAAGGTCAATGGTGGCCACCGCCGGGAGGCGACCGAGGCGCGATATGAGGCCCCATCTGCAGCTGGTGTGACGTCATCACGTGACGTCATGTCACGTGACCTACTTGAAGGTCACTTGAAGGTCAATGGTGGCCACCGCCGGGCGTCGCGCGAAGGCCCGAAACCAACGTTAATATGCTTCGCATAAAACTGTGCCACTGTGGAGGGCTCCATCATAATTTCGACCACCTGGGGTTCTTTAACGTGCGCCAACGTCGCACAGCGTACCGGCGCATTTCACATTACGCCTCAAGGCCGGACCCGCCGCGGTGGCTTAGTGGTTACGGCGCTCGGCTGCTAGCCCGAAAGACGCGGGTTCGATCCCGGCCGCGGGGGCCGAATTTCGATGAAAGCGGAATTCTAGACGCCCGTATACTGTGCGATGTCAGTGAACGTTAAAGAACCCCAGGTGGTCGAAATTTACGGAGTCCTTTACTACGGCGTCCCTCATAGCCTGAGTTGCTTTGGGACGCTAAACCCCAATAAACCATAAATCAAACCTCCAGGCCGGTTTAAAGGCGAAATGCAAAGTGCCACGTGCAATGCGATAAATCCGGAGCCCTCCACAACGGCTCCTCTTTCCCTTTCTATCTTTCATGCACTCCATTTCTTCCATCACGGCATGGTTGAGGTGACCACCGAGAAGGGAGACAGTTACTGCGCCTCTATCTTCCTTAAAACCATTACTGAGTTAAGAAAATTTTTTAAATCGAGGCTGCCGCGCAGGCTTAGTGGTTATGGCGCTCAACTGCTGACGAAAGACGCAGGTTCGATCCTAGCCGCGGCGGTCGAATTTCGATGGAGGCGAATTCTAGAGGCCCGTGCACTGTGCGATGTCAGTGCGTGTTAAATACCCGCAGGCAGTCGATATTTCCGGAGCCCTGCACTACGGCGTCGCTCATAGCCTGAGTTGCTTTGGGACGTTAAATCCCCATAAACTAAACTTTATTAAATCGAGCTAGCGAAGAGGCCTACTGACGGGAGAGAAGGAGCAAAGACACTACCACAGACAGGGCCCCGCGACGCTGCGGGCAGAAGAGACCGATGACTCGGCACTCACGGGTGTCTTGAGGGTGCAGTTGAAGTACTGGCAGCCGCTCCATGAGGCGTGCGACTCTGCTGGAAGTGCGGCTAAGACCGAAATGGCAGCCAGCAGTGCACAAGCCATGGTAGCCTTCATTTTTCAGACCGCGGAGCCCGACTGCAGTAGGCAATAAGACGCACGTCATTCCATCGCTCGTCGGGTCGATCGACGCTGCTTACACGCGTTCACAGTCAAGTTGATCCGGCGAGTTTTCTTATGTAGTACAGGGTGATGGGGAGCAAAAACAAAGAATAATTGCCGCGAGGGTACACGAAATAAGTCAACGTACCAAGCGTTTCTTAGGCTTAGCTCTTGATGCAAAATAATTTCGAATACCTTTCGGCTCCGCGTGAAAATCCGCCAACGAGCTGAATGCATGCGAGATGAGCGAAGAAAACAACTTTCGGCGAGAATCTTCCATGCATACGTGCCCCTAAGTAAATGGGCTTCGAGCTCGCGCGTCGGTAGCTCGAAGCCGCCGCACAGCGTGCGGTTCCACAGCTCACCGAAAGAGTAGACTCGGCGTCCAAGACCCCTAAAGCGATATCTGCGAGGCAGATTAAAACGACATCGTGTAAAGAGGTGCCTACCTGTGCCAGGGATGTCACCTCAGGCTTCCTGCTTCGAATTCCCGTGCGGCCGGCTACACGTAGGCTGGTGCACTGGTGGCTCGTGCGCAGCAGCTGCTCGTCCTGGCCGTTGTCTTCTTCGCGGAAACTTAGATGATAATTTAGCCCTTTCTTGAGACGCCCGGAGTTGAGGAACCCGGATATTTTTTAGTTGCTGTCGACTTTCCAAGTAACGTTTAGCGTTTTTTTTAGTTGCTATCAGGGAGCGTTAAAGATTCCCAGATGTTTGAAATTATTCCTGAGCCCGCCACAAGCGGCGTCTCTTCCTCTCTTTCTTCTTAATTTCCCTCCATTCACTCCTTCCACACAGCGCGGCTGAGGTATCTATATAGAAGTGCGATAGTTCCAGCGCTTTTCAATTTTTGAAAAAAAAAAATAGCAGAGATTTATCGCTTGTTAAACCTAAGAAGGCAAGCGTAGCAGCGGGCGGCAGAAAGACAGGTGGACGGATGAGAGTAAGAAGTTTGCGGGGATACGGTGGCCGCAGCTGGCGAAGGACAGGTTAATTGGAGACATGAGAAAGGCCTTTTCCCTCCAGTAGGCGTAGTCAAGCTGATGATGATGATGAAACCTAGTGATACGAGCGAAAGCTCGGCGAAGAGATGAAGTGCTCGGACCGGCGCGCGCTTCATCCATGGGGAGACTGAGCGACCAAGCGCCGGCGAGCAGATGTTAAGCTCGCCTAGTCACGCCTAGCAAGCACAGCTGCAGCGTATCTCCACAGCGGGTCACGTGCTATGGCGTCACTTGCCACACACCTCCGCCGGTTCAAGGTCAAACGCGCACGAAACTTGGCTTTGAGAGTTGTAGAGCGAAGAGTAGAGCCTTCGCTCTAAAACAATTTACTCAGCTGGAGCATCCGAGTTTGTAAACCGGCCGCGGCGGCCGCGTTTTGATGGAGGCGAAACGCAAAAGGTGCCTGTGTGCTGTTCGATGTCAGTGCGTGTAAAAGACCCCCAGGTGGTCGAAATTATTCCAGAGACCTCCGCTATGCCACCTCTTTCTTTTTTTCTTCTCTCCTTCCCACCTTTATCCCTTCACTTACGGCGCGGTTCAGGTGCCCATCGAGATGTGAGACAGATACTGCACCATTTCCTTTCCTAAAAAAAAAAGGGCTGAGGCTTAACTTGGTTAAGCCTGGAGAATGCGAAGCATCATCGTGTCGCGTAATTTGGAGGCGCACAACCACAGCGACGGCGCGAGGTGGGCCCCCGTTTCTGCACTGTCGTGACGTCATCGTGTCACGTGGTGTGACGTCATGTGTCACGTGATTTGGAGGCGCACAACCACAGCGACGGCGCGAGGTGGGCCCCCGTTTCTCCACTGTCGTGACGTCATCGTGTCACGTGGTGTGGCATCATCGTGTAACGTGATTTGGAGGCGCACAACCACAGCGACGGCGCGAGGTGGGCCCCCGTTTCTGCACTGTCGTGACGTCATCGTGTCACGTGGTGTGACGTCATGTGTCACGTGATTTGGAGGCGCACAACCACAGCGACGGCGCGAGGTGGGCCCCCGTTTCTCCACTGTCGTGACGTCATCGTGTCACGTGGTGTGGCATCATCGTGTAACGTGATTTGGAGGCGCACAACCACAGCGACGGCGCGAGGTGGGCCCCCGCTTCTCCACTGTCGTGACGTCATCGTGTCACGTGGTGTGACGTCATGTGTCACGTGATTTGGAGGCGCACAACCACAGCGACGGCGCGAGGTGGGCCCCCGTTTCTCCACTGTCGTGACGTCATCGTGTCACGTGGTGTGACGTCATGTATCACGTGATTTGGAGGCGCATAACCATGATGAAGGGCTGAAGTGGTAGCTAAAGTAGTATGCTTCGCATAAAAACGCACACAGGAGTTTGGCGCACGCACGCCCCTGGGCCCCCACACTGTCACACTACACTCAAACGTTCATGTTCCTACGGTCCATGACGTCGGCAGCCCGGTCCATGGTGGCCTTCTGCCGGACCAGGTACTCAGAGCGTGGCAGGGTCTCCCAATCCTTCCAGCTGATAAGATGCTCCAGGCCTCACGGGGGAGAGGGTTCAAGAGGGATTGATGGTAGATGGACCTAATCTAAGGAGATGGGAGGGTTCGCGTCTGAAAGTGGCGCCATAGGTTCTTGACAAATGTCAAGGGAGTGGTGAGGTGGCGAGCAGGCCTGTCTCTCGGCTCGTTAGGCTTGTGTCAGGACACTAAACGTGTGCATGCGCCCCTTGGAGAACTCCGACGTGGGGGCCGCCTGTGGTTGGTGTATCAGACATCGGGCTAAGCTGTTGACAGCCTCGTTGCCGGGATTCCTCGAGTGCGCAGGCACCCAGAGCAGCTCCACGTGGCGGGGCGCGTTGGCACCGTGCGAGTTCAGTATGCAAATAGCAGGGACATGAACTCGCCCGCACGCGAAATTTAGTAGTGCCGTTTTCAAATCTGAGAGAATATATAACGGGCTTCCTCGGCCACTTCTAAGGAGGCAGCCGAGGGGTGGGGAGAGAGCAGCAAGATATTGAAGAGTAAGGCCCACCACGGCTGCCGCCGCTTCCTCGCCCGAGCATGCGGCGTCCACCCACACGGCATACGAATCGGAACCGTAATATTTGTGGAGCGCCTTTGCCCTGGCTCGGCGGTGGGGCTCGTGTTGTTGTGGATGGGTGTTTCTGGGAAGGGTTTTGACGAGGAGGCTGGCGTGGATAGGGCGTGGGATGGAGAGGACTGTGGGTCGTCAGCCGGGATCTGAATGCCGAGGATGTTAAGGATGTGGCGCCCGGTGGCGTATTCGCCAACTGCAGCCTGTACAGCCACATGGCTTGATGAAACCACGGTGAATTGATCACGGTGACTGAAGATTGTCACAAAGGCTTACCTAAAAGGGATAATAAATCCTCTTAAACGGCGTTATATGCCACTAAGCATCACGATTTGCGACCTAAAAGGGAAAAAATGGTAAAAAAATGAAATTAAAAAAACAATAAAATTACAGTACAGAGAGCGGAATCGAACTGCCGACCTTCCATACGCAACACGTGCCTCTAATCCACTGCGCCATAGCGGCGATGTGAACCCCTCGTTCTGAATGAATATTTATAACCAGCCTTAATGTCGCTGCTACCTGCCGGTGGGCGGCGCTGTCATCGCTGGCTGTACCGGCTGCATTTGGCGAACACGCCGCCCGGTGGTGTTCGGTGTTAATCGGATACATGTATATGGGTCTGTCTGTGGGCCTCTACAAGCTCCCCAACACTGTCGTGAAGACCCAGCTGGAATAGTTTCTATGTGGAGGTATTGAGAGGTAGGTTGAGGGTTGTCTTGAATGCGGTGCGAAACATCGCGTCCAAGATGGAGATCCCTCACTCCTATGTCTGATGTACGGGAGCGTGTATGTGAATGAGACTACATAGGTCGCGCTCCTTCATGCCCTTATGGTGACCCGAAACTCTGCGGACCAAGTGCGAGATCTCATCCGCTATCAGTTTGAGTTTCTTTATGGTGAGGTTGTTCTACCATTGTTTTGGGTATGAAGGCCCAGGACCCGGACAGTGTCCACCTCCGGGATGGGGCGATCGTCCAGAGCAACGGTTATGGGGCGGTGGGAGAGTTACGGCTGGTGAGGCTGAGGATGAGAAGCTCGGACTTCTCCGATACTTCAAGCGTGTTCTTGTATTAATGTGGCGGTTTGTAGTGTGTCCTCTATGTCGCCATAACTTCCGTGGGTGGTCCACATCATGATGTCATCGGCATAGAGGGTGTGCCGGAGGTTTGGTATTGTGGTGAGTTTTTGTGCAAGGGGGATTATGGTCGTGTTGAAAAGGAAAGGGGTGAAGACGGAGACTTCAGGAGTTGAACTCCTCTGTGAGAGTAAGGAGGTGGTGCGTGTGAGCTAAAGTGGACCTCGGCCGTGTGATTGGTAAGGAAAGCTCCGATATACGTCTACGTACTTACATCTATATCAAGCCCGGAGAGGGCCGTCATGATTGCCTGATGGTCAATGCGCCAAGGCTTTGGATAAATCCAAAGCCAGGACGGCCTTTGTGTGGCCCGGAATGGCCGTATCAAAGATGTAGGTTGTGAGCTGGAGCACGGCATCCAGCCCGGATAAATGTGGACGGAAGCCCACCATGCTCTGGGGTAGGGGTCGTTGTCCATCGTGTGTTGAGTGAGTCTCGCCAGCACGACGTGTTCGAAGTTTCCCGAGACACGAAGGGACGGAGGTTAGCTAGTGTGAGTCCATGGTTTGTTTAGTTTGGGGATAAATAAACCTTGGCGTGACGCACAGATTGGGGGAGGGTGCCCTCCACTCAGCATTTGTTGAAGTAGTCCGGGTGAAATCCTGGCCGCGGCGGTTCACCAGTTCTCGTTAAAGAACTCCTGGTGGTCGAAATATATCCAGTCCTCCACTACAGCGCCTCGCGTTAGTCGCCATGGCGAAAACGTAATCGACGGTGACTGAGAGTCTGTGTCAAGAACGGAAAATTCATTAGAGCGACGCAGTCACGGCTGGAGTAAAAAAAAAAAAAGAAAAAGGAATTGGCCACGCTTGCCACTGGACTCAGTGCAGTTGATGGCAATGATGATGAAGATGAAGTTTATTATGATAACTTCTGAATTAGAACTTACAGCTAGGCACCTTCTAGAAATAACGCTCCAACGACTCGGCCTGCGGTTATCGGTTGGGGTTGTTATTTCCCTCGTGCTTCAATCCTTGGACACCGTGACGGGAACCTGTGCTAGCTCCACCATATGAAAGATTGATTTGAGAGTCAATTCGGCTGCCTTGCTAAAAGTTTCCTCCATACTTATTTCTTTTACAGCTCATGCTGATCACTTATTCACATTCAGACCTTCCAATTTCCTGCGCGTAAAGCCGTCTTTTCTCATTCAGTTACTCATCTGAGTCACAGAAATCAATTCGCTATTTGCTTTAATAGGTCAGCATCCGGCTTTCAATTAAATTTCTTCGAAAATATTTCCGAGCACCAGGACTGAGCCGCCTGAGTTTTATGGTACTCCAGGGCGGGTATGTGCGATACGAATCGAATACGAATACTTGGTTCCGAATATCGAATAGAATATCGAATAATCAAGGACAGACGCATTTAACCACTACAAAACATTTATCTGAGCACCCAAGAACATCACAGTTCAACTATCAGTGATGAAATGAGCATAAAAGGTATGTGTGGCTGCACAAAAAGTATCAAAGTCTCGAACATTCTTTTTAGAAGAGTAGAAATATCAGAGAAGATGGCTAGTAAAGAGCATTGATCAAGGCTAGCTTGCCATAAGCACAAAAGCGCGTTGCTGGGATGAACATAAAAGGTTGTCGTGAAGGAAAACCGGCTGCTCCACATGGTAAGGCAGAAGTAGTTCCCTTCTAGCTGTAATGACTTCTCCAGCCACAGAAAATGCCCTCTCAATTGGCACTGAACTGGCACGTATTGCGAGGTATTTCGTGCACAGCTCTGACTATACCAGCTTCGCAGGTATGACCACAAAGAAGCTCACCATTGCAGTCAGCTACTGCATGGCCCAACGTTACGCATTGCTCTGGGCACCGCCATGTTGTTATGTCTCTGTCGATAGGACTTGCAAACCGAAATGAACGCCGGTGCTAGCAATAAAATATTCGGCTAGATAGAATATTCGCGTCGTGTCGAATATTCGAAACAACACGAATTCTTGGATTTCGAATCGAATATGAATACTAAAAATATAATATTCGAATTATATTCGAAAATTTCGAATATTCGCACACCCCTAATTACTACACTACAAAGCAGCTGTGTAATACCATTACTTCTGGACTTACGTAGACCGTAATCCCAAGTCGAGAAACGAGACTATACACATATAAGAGTGATTCATGCTGAAAGTGCCAGCCGCTCGTGTTCAGTAGCTCGCGGTTTCTTTTTTCTTTTTCTGCCAGGAAACAACAGTGCATTCGTATGGCTGTTTAAAACGCGCAGTCCTCGGTGCTGATCTCATTACAGATAATAGTACACGAGGTCTTGCGTACGACGTGCGATCTTAATGGGCGGCCCCGACCCGAAAACGACAAAATTATATTTTGCGTCATGCGTTCCGGCGTACGTCGACTGACATTACGCAGAGGGTGACTCACGCCGTGGCTACGACAATAAAAAATATTTCACTTCACCCTGCAAGTAGCTTTTCTTGGTCGTTAACGACACAGCCCTCAGTCTGATATAAACTGCTGCGAATCGAGTTCATGCTTTACCGGAAATCGTGTGACCATAAAGCAGACAGTAAGGCGCCGGAAACACTTGGACAGCAAAATCGTTTATTAGGTGAACCTGTTTTTCACAGAGAAAGAAAGCAACTTGGCGGCAGCGACAGGAACATGCCCACTTGGCGGCCGGCAAGATTAGATTGCCCGTGTCTTTTGGACGCGGGTTATGCAGAGATGGCTCGGAGCTTTCCTGATAACACAATTTCAGACAACAAGTCTGCGCTAACTGCAGAAAAAAAGGGTAATACATTTGAGACCTAACCACTTTGAAGAGGGTTGGTTTGGTTTATGGGGTTTAACGTCCCAAAGCGACTAAGGCTATGAGAGACGCCGTAGTGGAGGGCTCCGGAAATTTCGACCACCTGGGGTTCTTTAACATGCACTCACATCGCACAGTACGCGGGCCTCTAGGATTCCTCCTCCAAGGAAATTCTAGCCGCCGCGGCCGGGATCGAACCCGCGTCTTTTGGCTCAGCAGCCGAGCACCATAACCGCTGAGCCACCGCGGCGGCGCTTTGAAGAGGGTTATAGTGATGAAATGGTGCCAAGGAGGAGCTTATTGTTTTTCTTATACCAGACTAGTTAGCAGCCGGGGGGAGGTCTCATAGCAAATCTCCTTCCGCGTTAACATCACGTGGTCAACTGGAAAGTCTCAATCCTCGCAAAAAAAAAAAAATTCTATATCCTTTCGCGGAAAGCAGAGTAAACTAGTGAGGTGCACAAACAGCAGCGCCAATGGGAACAGCTCCCTGTAAGTTTCATTTAACAGAAAAAGTAGACAGCCTCACTAGGTGGTCAGGTCGAATTATATAAACTTAATGGTGTAGCTCGCCCTGTGGATTTATCATGATAGCACGGGGCGCGCACTCCTCCCTGGGTAACATTTCGTATTTTCTCTGCCCTAACAGACCGCTCTAATAAGTTATGCGGTCTAGAAGCGCTGACGAATTGAGTTCTTTGACTCAGATGAGTAACTGAATGGGGGACGATGGCTTTACGCTGAGGAAATTGGGAGGTGTGAAGTTTTCTGGGAACGAGTTATTCCGACATAACGAAGAAAGAGGGCTCATTGATGCCCAGAGCTGTTAAGAAATACGAAATGGCAGCCTCTTTCATGCTCAAGACATGCGTACGAGAAGGCTAGTCGAACAAATGGTTTTGGCATAACAGCGGTCAAGTAAGCCAGACTAAACGGCCTAGCAGAACTGCGGATACGTGAAAGCAATGCTCAGTAGGTGAAAGAACAGGGCGTGAATGTACAAAGTAGGAAGGAAATGCTAAATAATGCTAAGAGATATTATCTCCCTTAGTGGAAAACCCTTCGTCCTGAACGAGGAGTGAACGTGAAGAGCGATTTAGGCATGGTATAGAAAGTCTCATGACTGAGAGAAAGCTACTCTCGCCTCGAAGCAGTGGAAAAAGAAAATGGGCACTTAAAAAGAGGGGACGATGATGAAAATGCACACGAAGAGGTATACACTTGACAGAAATGAACAAAGGTGCACTCTTCAGAAAATGACGAGCGTTTATCCCAACGGTACGGCGAATGATCAGCTCTATAAGCTGGTTAGCGAAGTGATCGACGAGGTGGTGACGCAATACTCAATGAGCCTGGTGATGGTGTCTGTGAAAAACAGGGGGGGGGCTGTTCACGGTGATGTATTTTTTTAACGAGAGGGCGTTGCATCACGTGGTCTACGCATTGCTTGCAGCGACAGAACTGCGGCTCAATCGTCGCGGTAGTCCGAACATAGCGCTTTTCACCACGGTTTCGTGTCAGTGTCCTACATGCAACTGATAAACCTACTGAACGGACTAACTACTCAAAGCGGGTGATGATAGTGAACAAAGTGCTTAACTAGCAGACGGCGAGGAGGTGGTGCTTGCCCGTCTGTAGAGGCAGGTAAGCAAGCGGAAAATTGTCTCAAATCGATCAACTGCAAGGCTTATCCAACAATATACCGCCGTCTCATCACGCCTCTGGCTTCCTTATTTAGTTATCAGCTTTGACAGAGTGTAACTCGTACTAAACAGCCAGCTATCTATGCCTTGCATGCCGAGAATAGTGACCTTTTTCGGTTAAAACAGAATTTCAAAAATTAAATTCGGCGTGCTTTTATCGGTTTGAACCGGAAAGCCCTACCCCTAACTATGAGAGAAATGGTGCATAATTGCCTCGCTTTTGGTGAACACCTCAACCGCGTTGTGAGGGAAGGAAGGAAAGAAGGAAAGAGAAGCAGCAGTGTACGCTCCGGATTCATTTCGGCCACCTGGTTACCATTATTTGATCGATGTTCTTGCATTCCGCTTACATTGAAACGTTGAAGCTACGGGCGAGGAATCTGAGCAGTCATGCCGTTGCGTTAGTTCCTGCTGCTTCCGCAGGTCGTCAGTGGTTTTATCGCTGTGTGGCTTATCGTCGTTCACATCAAATGCGCTCTGCTGTTATCAACTTCGGCGTTATCTCTTCCCGGCAGTGAACTTTGATTATTGAACGATTCCGTAGACGGAACATGCACAGTAGCTGATTTTGGCAACTGTCAGCTAGTTTAGTTTGTAGGGGTTTAACGTCCCAAAGCGACTCTGGCTACGATGGACGCCGTAGTGAAGGGCTCCGGAAATTTCGACCACCCGTAGTTCTTTAACGTGCACTGACATCGCACAGTACACGGGTTTCTAGAATTTCGCCTCCATCGATATTCGACCGCCATGGCCGGGATCGAACTCGCGTCTTTCGGGTCAGCAGCGGAGCGCCGTAACCACTGAGCCACCGTGGTGGTGCTACTGTCAGCTACCATCCTACAAACAATTAGAGCAACATGGTCACCTACGGAAACTGCAAAAGGGCGGAAGCTTCAGCGACAACTTTCGATCCAGCGTAGCCCGGCGCAGCCATGCCGTTCCGTTACGTGCAATTTCTTCTGTTTCCACAGGTTGGTGGTTGTTTTAAATAGTAATGTCAATTTAACATGTACGCCTATACCGGCTGGATCCACAGCAGATTGTGTTAGCTGGAACACAGACGGGAAGTGTGAATTGTATTGTGCGATGACATTGATTTCGTGTCTAGATATTATTTTCTATTGTTACTTTTATGCGAGGACATCGAGTTGAATCCTGGACCGAATACACAGGACAAATTACGCATGCATTAGAATGAAAAGAATCAGAATTAATCTAAGATACAAGCAATTTAAAGAAGGCAGCACGCAAGTCTGACAACTTTAGATGAATGCAAGGAACGAATCGACAGGCTAGAATAGACTATGCAACAGTTTGCATCTATAAAATCGACCGTGATCGAATGTAGGAAACAATAGGAAGGCATGCAGAACCTGAAGAACTTGCGAAAAGTCGATGGTTTAGAAAAAAGAAGTCGGCGCTGCAGTTTGATATTCTACGGTACACATTATAAGGAGGCTCTTGAATCCGCGCAGGTCTGAAAAACATGTCATGAAAGTAGTGTATGAACACAATTTGAAGACCATGCACATCAAAAAAACACATAGAATAGGGACGGATCAAGTATGTAGGGGAAAAAACGGTCTATCATTGCTATATTTACTGTTCCAAGAGGAGAAAAGTGTCTTAGCGAATGCGAAGTTGAAAGAAAAAACCGGCAACAACTCGGAAGATTATTGAGGCAGAATATCGAAAAAGAAAATTCTTATGAGAGCTTTCCAAATTGCATAAGACCGAAGGCACTCGCGTCCAGCTGAGACACGAAGCACTGTACAGCCACCCTGATTTTTAATAATATAGCGCGAGCGTCGACCGAACTGCTGGTCAGCGCCTTATAACGGCGATAAGCGTGCAACAAGGCGAGAGTTCGCGCACGCGCACGAAGGCAGAGCGTCGTCTGCTACGCTGTTCCGAGCACGAGGACACACGCCCAGCCACAATATCAGTTCGCAAGATCGCGCCAAGTCGTAGAGCGCATGCGCGTGATTAATATGTGAGACTGCATGAGACGTGATTTCTTTCTCTCTCTTTTTTTTTTTTTTGCCCATTACGGCAGGCCTGCCTGACGATTTGCCTGGATCGCGATAAACGGGCTTCCAACCGATGCCTTTTTAAACCGTCGAGTCACTTCAAGGCTGATTAAAGAGCTGGTTGGAACCCCGTTTATCGCGATCCAGGCAATGGTTTCAATGTGCTGCCATATTTATTTCCTTTTATTTTTTCTTAGCATAACTTTGCATCGCCAGGCTGGCCTGCCGTCATAGGCAAAAAAGAGAAAGAAATCACGTCTCATGCAGTCTCACATATTAATCATGCGCATGCGCTCTACGGATTGGCGGGATCTTGAGAACTGATATTGTGGCAGGGCGTGTGTCCTGCTGCTCGGAACAGCGTAGCAGACGACGCTCTGCCTTCGTGCGCGTGCGCGAACTCTCGTCTTGTTGCACGCTTATCGCCGTTATAAGGCGCTTACCAGCAGTTCGGTCGACGCTCGCGCTATATTATTAAAAATCAGGGCGGCTGTACAGAGTCGATCAC
This sequence comes from Amblyomma mixtum, assembly GCF_055824585.1. Lineage (NCBI taxonomy): Eukaryota > Metazoa > Arthropoda > Arachnida > Ixodida > Ixodidae > Amblyomma > Amblyomma mixtum. The sequence continues at coordinate 159,680,302 of NC_143017.1, read as the reverse complement.
ACTTGTCTAGAGTGTTTCAACGGCTGCTCTGAAGAGCGCATGCGACGCCTGGCGGCAACCAACAGGTTCCTGGTGGTTTAGTCAAAGGCGCCACAAGCGACGATGCTGCGGTCTTCGCGGCTGACCGAGATACAGGCCTGCGTGATTTGCGGGTTGCGAATGCCGGCTCTGTATCACTGAAGGAGCACTGCTGGCGAATGAGCCACGAACGCGCATGACAAAGCACGCACGCAATATCCCGGCGTCATTGCTTCGCGCGAAGGCATAAGGCACGGCGAGCAGTGCGGCAGCGTGCTCTCGGCTCAGCCTACGGTGCTAGTGATATAGAGCCGGTGCTGGCGACCCGTGATTCACACCGGCCTGCATCTCATTCGGCCGCGAGTCCTGCAGTGTCCATGCTCGAGGCGCTATAGGCCATTCGATCTCGAACCCGGTAACTGCCGCCAGGCATCGCAGGCGCAGTTCTGTACTTCAGTGATACTATAAGCATGTGTACGACGAATGTCTATAGGTCAAGTTGTTCACGATACCTGATATAAACAGGTTTCAGTGTGTAGCATATCTTCTTTTTTTCCTTTATCCCTTCCCTTACGGCGCGGTTCAGGTGTCCACCGAGATATGTGAAACAGATACTGCGCAGTTTCCCTTTTTCCCAAAAACCATTTTTTTTTGTGTGTGAACCACCGGAGAATTATAAGGTTACAGTTTATCAAAACCTACTGCGCATGACACGACCTTCACTGGATCTGGGCACACACTGCGGCTTGAGTAGAGTTAGCTGCTGGCCTAGTTGGTATTGTGGATTTAAGTTCATAGTTTTCCAGCGCAACTGCACAAGGCTAAAGAAGGGAAGAACCAAAGAAGAATCAAAGAGAAGTGAAAAAGAGAACGGAAGGGAGGGAAGAAGATAGGCCAAAGAAGGGAACTGTGGCTTGATCCTGATATCTGCGACAATCAGGTTTCTACAACCAACTACACGTGTTTCAGAATAGACAGGAATTGTCATGGAGGAGATAACTTTGTTTTAGTCAACGATACTGTATCTTTTTCTCGTCTAGAAATCTCGGTTAGGTCACGTGAAGCTATGCGGCGTTGAATTAGATTTCCAAGCGGAAAAAGGTTTATCTATTTGTTACTTTAATAGGCTACCTGGAAGCTGTCTTGACATGAGGGTAGAATTGTATAAAACAACAGAAACAATCCAGAGTAACCTGTGATAAAAGGATATTTTAACCTGCCAGAATTGATCTGTAGACAGAAACCTACCACGTGCTGCGCAGTCTCTGGTGCACGGACATAATTGCTAAACATCATGCGCAACTGCGCATGGACCGAAATGGTGGCACAAGCTACATGGCTCAGAAGCCTACTAGATTTAGTGATAACAGATCATTTATAGGTTGGGTTCGGAAAACAGTCCTGATTTAAAAGCAGGCACCGTACTTAACGGTGAAATCGAATTTAAAGAGTTACGGAGGGCACCTAAGACTACATAGGTGCGTTGAATATGAAAACATTGTTTTTTTTTTAAATTTGTATTTCCTCTTCAGCATTTATTTATTTAAAAAAATATTATTTTCTAATGACGCACCTTGTCATTAGCATACAGTGGTAAGACAACCCATGCCATAGGTTGCCTTTGTCCGCCAAGAAGCAACGCGGTTTTTGTGGCCTGTGAGTTCCGTGCTCGCCTCGCAGTCTGAAACTCCTCGGTGCTATTCTCCGCACCTTCGGAAAAAATGCTATTTCTCTTTGACACATAGGTGACGCCATTTGAGATTCTTGGGACCACTGCTGCTCGTCAACGCCGTCTCCGGGTTTCACTCCTGATGAGCCATAAAATGCTTTCGCATTGAGAGGAAGGATATATAATCACGAGGGCTAATGCTACAGAGATATCCCTAGCGTAGAAGCTAACAGTCGGCTGTTCTTTTCATGGCAGCGGCTGCACTCACACAGCACCACGGTCATTGAAATGCTGACTACAATGTGATGACGCGTTTAATTTTCGCTCAATAAGAATAAAGGCACCCAGAAACCTCTCAAAATATAAACATTTATTCAGAGAAGGACAGACTGCCAGCGAGGAAGGGTTGAAAAACAAATCCCAACGTTTCGTGTCCAACTCGGTTCCTTCTTTAGAGGTGACAAAATGGTCAGAACGCAACAAGCAGCAGACGTCGCTTCTCCGTCTTCGTTTAAAGGCACTTCCTATTTTTTATTTATATCTGTCCGCTATAATCTCAACGAAATGCGGTTATAAAAAAATGTAGGCTCCCATTTAGCCGCTTGTCGGTGTATAGGACTAGGAATCAATGAAAGACCGGAAAAAAAAAACTTTGCTCCTGTTTAAAAATAAATCCTGGCAAAATTTCTGAACAAAGCCCTATACTACATCTGCATGGAAATTATGAACCCGGAATAGATGTCAAACCATCGGCAATTTGTTTGACTTAGTGAGCTTATAATACGCGGACACTATTTTCAAACCAATTTCGCCTTTCTTGCCACCATAGCCATTTCCCAGATGCTGGCGGCGACGCAACCCAAAAAGGATGCCGCGAAAGTTGCCCTGACGATGTTCAGGAAGGCCGTGGAGAGAGCCGTGTCTGCCAAAGCCGAAAGATGTAACACACGGGCGTCGACGAAAAACATCAACGCACACCTGAGGGCTTCCAGTTCAAAGGCATGGCTCCTGCAAGACAAAAGGTAGCGAAAGATCAGGTTCTCCGCACGTCAAAAGATAAAAACAGCACAAAAAGAACCGCGTGCATGAGACAGGCACCTGAGCTGCCCAGATGAGATTGCTAATGTTCGATTATGTGGCACTTCAAGCTTGAGGCGGCAGCCGCCCAGACTTCCGGTCGAACCCTTCAGCCCACCACAATCTTAAAAGGAGGCCACGAAGGCGTTGTTGCTAGCTCGTAAATAGTACGCGACTCCAGCGGACAACCTCAGTAGAGAGCAGGACACAACGCTCAGACGACTGGAAACAGATACATGCCCAAGCAGAGTCATGCATCATAAAATGAAGCCGAATGGATGCATGAACGCGTGCGTGTAGTATGGAGGCTACGTCACGACGTGCCACGTTAGCTGGAGCTGCGAAAGAAAAGAGCCTTTTAATAACCAATATTAATAGCCCAGGGCTAGAGCAGTGCGAGGCCACCCTGACCGACTCCGACCCGATCACACAGCTCATACTGGTGACGGAGGCCAAGGAAACGGCGGAGGTGAGCGGGGTCCTGTACTAAGGAAGACAGACCACCGACGTTCTCCCCCCCCCCCCCATGTGCTAATTATTCGTTACCGAAATAAGTGTTTTTACTACTACTACTCCACCAGTAGCATAAGCTGAGGAATGCGTGTAGGCCTGATGTTAGCAATGGGGACTGGCGCTTGTGCTAAAGAAACTCGCATGTCTTGTGCAGGAGGGGCGGTGGCAAAAGACACGTCCCTACTGAAAAAGTTTCCATAAGGCAAGTCCCATAATTCTATGTATATACATATGGTTTATATGGAGTCAGTGTGGAGTGCATAGCGTCGGTATATGGAGAACATAGATTGCGCGTAAGGTTACTTACGGAATCCGTATGACGTCATGCACACTTTATGAAAGTTATATTGGAATTTTATGAAAAGTTTATGGACTCCGTACAAAAACCGTATGTGTGTACCCATATATATTTCCCCATCATATGGACTCTATAATCCCATAATTCCATACGAGCGAATCGTACGGAACGTTTTAGTATGGCTGTGCTGGCAGTATAGTACGTGAGTGGGCATGTTGTCACGTGTGCAAGGGCTACAGTAACTACGCGGTCCACCCCACCTGGGCCCCGCCACATAAACAGGCGGGCATATGTTCGCGTGCTACACAAGACTGAAAGCAAGTAACCGAAGCTTACGGGCCACGACAGCTGTTTGGGGGCAGAGGATTACAGTTACCACTTTTAGCCAACATATGCCTCGCACAGGAAATATGAGGCCTAAGTTCTGGGCATCACAGTGGTGGAGCGTTTGCCAATGGAATTCCGGCTGCTCAAGAAACACCTGTGCCATTACCGCATTGGCTCTACCCTGGCGAAGAGTTGGCATTCCTCCGAACGGTGTTCCAAACGGCGAGAACAGCATGTTTGATAGCGTTCAATGTAGTTTGGTGCGTGCGGCAGTAACTGCAGCCATGCACATGGGTGCGCTGTTTTAGCATCAGAAAAAGCGGAGATCTCAAGCCGCAAAGTTAGGGACAGCCGGTTATGGCCGACTTCAAATCGTTCACTCCGGAAACATTTTGACAGAAGTTAGTCGCTCTTTCTTTTTTCTTCTAGATTATTCGAAAAACATTTTCAAGGAATTTTCTCTTCTCCTCTCCGCGTATACTTTTTCTCATCCATGTTCACTGCGCAACCTTCCGCGGTTGCTCAGTGATTACGGCGCTCGGCCACTGAGCCTGAGTACCTTGGTTCAAACCCGGCCACGGAGGGCGTGTTTCGATGGAGTCGAAACGCTAAAGACGTCCGTGTGCTGTGCGATGTCAGTGCACTTTATCCCCATGTGGTTGGAATTATTTTGGAGCCCTCCACTACAACCCCTCTTTCTTCGTTCACGCCCACCTTCCTCCATTCCCTCACCGCGCGTTTGATGTTTCCACCAGAAAATGAGACAGTTAATCCGCCGTCCATTTCCTCAGAAGCGGTTAGGTTTATGGGGTTTAACGTTCCGAAGCGACTCAAGCTATGAGGGATGCCGTAGTGAAGGGCTCCGGAAATTTCGACCACCTGGGGTTCTTTAACGTGCACTGACATCGCACAGTATATACACGGGCGTCTAGAATTTCGCCCCCGTCGAAATTCGACCGCCGCAGAAGCAATTCTGTTCAATGCGCGCGCTCAATAAGGCCCCCAAAATGACCATAGCTGTATGCGTTACTGTTCTGCTTATGCAACAAAATTTTTGAACAGTGCGTTACCGGCAGGTAGAACAGATGTCAAGCCGTAAAGTTTCCAAAACTCACCGCTTGTCCAGAAAAGCGCCCATCACAGCAAGGGAGAAAAATATGTAAGTAATGCCGCAAAGTAGCGTGCCCGTGGTGATCATCTGCGTAATCGAGAAGGTGAGAATCGTATTGTAGTGTCAACCTTAAATTTACCGCGAAACCCGATTAAGTGCCGCAAAAACAAAGTACAGCAGCATAATGTAGTTAATGTATGTATTTAGTATTTAAAGTTGTATCTTGCATCCTCAGTCTCAGAGAGTTTATGTTCAAATATTGTTCTTGTAAGGACATAGCATTGTCTTAGGCGGAGAGGACCAAAAAAAGATGTTTCGGCAGCTATTGGAAGAAACGAATCATTGCTAAACAGGTATACGTGTAGTGCGGGTCTCGCATTGAAAAACGGTTTTACAGACGCCGTCATACCACTCCACATGTTTATCGGGCAGGCTGTCCATCGCAGACTGCCGAAGCATCACGAGTGAGCAAGCTGTACGAACCTTAATTTCCTATTGTTTTCAAGTTTTAAGTCTTGCTCCCACGTATGTAAGAAATAAGCTACACTTCATCCCATGCTGTGATCAACCAAATTATCATGAGTAATATCATCGTAACAATAAAATCGTGAAAAAAGCAACTATTCCTTGCGTACAAATAGTTTCATACTAGTGTGCTTTGAAGAAACAGGCGTGCGAATTTATCAACCTACCGGTCTCCAGTGCTTGAGCTTCACGTACCCGATGATGATAAATGCAAAATGGAATGTTACGTAAAGCTTGACCAAGAGCGACGTCTTTGGCGTGTAGGTTTCCACGGGCCTGCGCACCTGCATGACGACAAACGAAAATTGTTGAGGAAACTTTCTTAATAGTTCCTTCGCAAGCCATGAAAGCTAGCGCCAAATGGACCGTCATACTGCATTCTTATAAATGAGGCCAATACCAACATGTCTCTGCACTCAGCACCTCCGAGACCCTTCGGTCTTTTTATTTAGTTTTTTTTTTTTGCCTAAGGCGCACAATGTTATTAACGCAAGAATACATTCTTCGCCTCCACTTCGCATTGTCCACGTGCGCCTCCGGATCTAATCCCCGCACATTCGCTCTTGCCTCGACGCCGACGTCGCTTTCAAAGTTTACTGTCAAATAAGCATTCGAAGGCAGGCAGTAGTATTGAACGGATTCATGCCTCAAAGATGCGAAAATACTGTTTTCCGCAAAGATACTTTGTTGTTGCCCCCCCCCCCGCGCGCGCGCGCGCGCGCGCACACACACACACACACACACACACACACACACACACACACACACACACACACACACACACACACACACACACACACACACACACACACACACACACACACACACACACACACACACACACACACACACACACACACACACACACACACACACACACACACACACACACACACACACACACACACACACACACACACACACACACACACACACACACACACACACACACACACACACACACACACACACACACACACACACACACACACACACACACACACACACACACACACACACACACACACACACACACACACACACACACACACACACACACACACACACACACACACACACACACACACACACACACACACACACACACACACACACACACACACACACACACACACACACACACACACACACACACACACACACACACACACACACACACACACACACACACACACACACACACACACACACACACACACACACACACACACACACACACACACACACACACACACACACACACACACACACACACACACACACACACACACACACACACACACACACACACACACACACACACACACACACACACACACACACACACACACACACACACACACACACACACACACACACACACACACACACACACACACACACACACACACGCGCGCAACGTTAACAAACCGCAACTTAGCGAAGAAAGAGGAAGAAGTACAACGATTTTCTTGGCTTATCGAGCACCTCAGCAATACAACTACGCTACCAGCGGGAAGCTGCGCCAACGACGCAGAGTGCTCAGCTAGCCAAACCTTCAAGTGGCGATTTTTTTACGAGATATTTTCAGTGCAATATGCACTGTCAAAGTCAAACATCACTCAACACAATTTATTCAATATAGCCAGATTGCCTAATCGAATGCTGCTGCGTTGCCGCCCGGAGAGTTTTCCCTTTGCTAGTCTTACGCTTCTTATGGTCATGAAGTAACCGCCAGGAAACAAAAACTGTGCAGTTAAAAAGAGAGTTAGTGCAAATGTACAATCATAAATTTTGTGAACTCACGTCAGGAATATCGTTCGGATCGCCTAATCTTGGTGTCCCGGGTTGCCATCCGGGCCCTTTGAATAAGGTGGAGAGCTTGTTGCTAAGACCTTCGATACTGATGACCTGCTTGCAGATATTTAGGAAGTGGTGCATCTGAAAACCAAAAGTATTTATCAAGAAAGCAATGTTAACGTTGAAAATAAGAATCAAGAAATGTTTAAGAGCTCCGTATGCATGCTTATAAAGAGTTCTTGAGAGTTCTATAGGTATATTGTTACAATTGGTAGCTGAAATATAGCGCGGAGAGGCGTCCAAGTTTATTAGAGGTAACTCCCTCGAATTAGTTGAAGGAAACACAAGTAGGCAGCAGAATAATAAGACATTCTTGAGCATAGACGTTATGTACGCCGCAATACGCGCTTAAGTCAACTGTTTTTTTTTTGCACGTAGAAAACAATAATATGCGTGCCGGTTTAATCAATGAAGCAGCCGAGTTGGGCTTTATGACACAGGCTGCGCGAGCATAAAGTCTTGTAAGTAATGTGGTTTAACTTAGTGATTGATGCACTGTCTTGTCGCCACCAGTGCAGTGCAACGTTTTTCTCCAGGAATGAAAGCGAAACATAAGTGATCGTATACTCTTGTAAAGGTGCAGCACTTACAATGTCGTCTGCCAAATGGCAAGCAGGTGACCTCACTAATCGTAGCGCTAATCCCGTTAAGCTGTGCAGTATGAGAATTGGAAGCTTCGTGTATTTCAGTTCCCAAGTTAGGTGCTATTTGTTGGGTATAAAGTCGAGTATATATCACGCTGTTTTCGAAACAGTTCCCCAATGCGTTTTTTTATTTGCGGTAATTTGAACAATCAATAACGCTATGTTTTTCATCACAAACGAAATACCTTAATGTCACGACAATGTTGCAAAAACTAGGTTACAGCAAGGACACTTTTACTGGCATTTTATCGTTTCTAGGCATTTCCAAAAACTTTTACCTGGTCCAATTATCACGTACTGTGGGCGACGGAAGTTTCCCGGACTCGAAGAAACCGATGGTGGCGCATAGGAGCTATGTTCTGAGGCAACCATATCATTTCACTCCAGCTTAATAAAGCACGCGTTCCCAGCTCTCACCTCCATAACCGGGGCCTCATGTTCCCGTGTAATAACGGAGCCATGAGCATCAGTTGCGGCTCACGCGTCCTGGAGACTTTTGTTTCCGGTGGTACATTCAACATCATCATCATCATCAGCCCGACTATGCCCTCTGCAGGGCAAAGGCCTCTCCCATGTCTCTCCAATTAACCCTGTCATTTGCCAGCTGCCGTCACCGTATCCCCGCAAACTTCTTAACCTCATCCGCCCACCTAACTTTCTGACGCCCCCGGCTACGCTTGCCTACTCTTGGAATCCACTCCGTTACCCTTAAGGACCAGCGGTTATCTTGCGTTCGCGTTACATGCCTTGCCCAAGCTCATTTCTTACTGTTGATTTCTACTAGGATGTCATTAATCCGCGTTTTTTCCCACATGCACTTCGTACAGCAGTATTCGGGCTCTCCATGTACGTTAAATTCGGGAACCTTCTCTCAGCGTTACACCTGTCGCCTGTGTACTCAAAACGTTTAGTGCAGGGTTGTCCTGCAAGGACAAGCGCTTGGCACAATTTTGATTTCCTGCTTACTGAGGTCTGGGTGCTAAATCAGTGGACGCTGTCAAAAGACTGTTTTGAGGCTTTTTGTCCACTGACCATAATATATCTTTCTATTAATTGTGGCGCTGACTTGAAATAGGTGCTATTCGATAACGCTCTTAAGTCTCCTCTTGAGTGATAACAGCTATACAAAAGAATTTAAGGGACATGAGATTAGTTAAATCGCGAAGGATTAACCGTGGAGGCGTTTACGAAATAGAGCTGAAAGTAGCAGCTAGTATCCACACCGTACCTCAGTTAGGCTGCTCTCAGTAGCAGTTTACGTTCAGAAAGGTAGGTTTTGGGAGAAACGGAGTTGATTTCCTTTTATAGAACTTGGCCATGATGAAGAAATCTGGACAAGCTGGGTTTCAGCCAGAAAACGAAGGCCCTACCTACTGTGCACTAATACCGCAGAAATCACGGCCAGCTGAAGAGTTGAAACGAACATAACATATATCTACACGCATAAAAAAAGCAAAATGGATAAGAAGCAGGCCCAGCGCACCTGCAGGGTCCAGGGATCGAAGGTGTTCACGGAATGAGTTAGCCCATACGCAGGCCTGCTCTGTTCAGCCGCGAAAGTGCCGAAAAGGCGATCCCAGATGATCAGTGTGCCGCCGTAGTTTTTATCTATGCAGTACCGATCTCTTCCTGAAAATGAAAGAAAGAAAACATAGAGTGAAATAGGAGCTATGTAAGTAATCCGCAAGTGTACCGCCGAGTGTTCCGCAAGATTTCAGCAATGGAAATTATCGCAGCACTTTACGGAATTCAAATCGTGACCCCAGTGTTGATTTAAACAAGAACCGTACTTGACTTCTAGAACGCTCAGCTTTCTCTAAGCCGGTTTCACTAACCGCAAACTGAAGTTCACGTGTCCCACATTTGAAAATTAGAGGCAACGCATTTCAAGAAAGAAGATGACCGTGGAAGTTTGAGACAGGAGCTGCAATACGGCTGGGCTGAATTTAGAATGGCAGCCATTTGCGACCTACCACGAAGTGAACTCAGTATTTTAATTGCTAGAAATACTGAAGGGATTCTGATGCTGTAGAGTTAAAAGCATAGCAGTAAACAAGGTTCATTCAGGAATAAGCGAATAGGTCCTAAGAATTTCTCAAACTTGTAGTTAAGTCAACCTCTCCTGAAAACACTTGTTTGCAGGAGAGGCAATGGTGTAATACAGCTTAGAAGTGCGCCAAGGGTTCCTTCCTAGCATCCAGTCTACAGACATAAATAATTCAGTTAATAACACGACCATATAATACAAGAATATCTAGCACTACAAGAAAAGTACAGAAATTACACTGCTTTTTATACTGACGGGTCAAAATCTCATGCTCATGTAGGAAGCGCAGTAATACTAGGAAAAAATGAAAATGCAGTACGACTGCCCTCATGTGCTACAGTTTTCACCGCGGAGTGTTATGCTATTAGTGTTGCGGTACAGAAAATAACAAATGAAAACATCAAAAACAGCATCATTTATACAGATTCACTGAGCGTCCTTACAGCATTAAACTCCAAAAATGCCACGGAGCCACTGATTGGAAGCATCATACACAATATAGTAAAGGTCACAACACAAAAACATGTTATAAAATTCTGCTGGGTTCCCAGTCACATTGGCATTAGGGACAATGAGAGAGCCTACATGTGTGCTGCAGAAACCAGAACAATGGAAATAAAACATGTGAATTTGCCTCCTAGGGATTGCATGAGGTTAGTGCATAGCAGACTAAGAGCCAAGTGGCAAGCTTCTTGAGAAAATGAAGGACACAACAAGCTGCATACCATAAAGCCCATTTTAAAAGAATGAAAATCATGCCGCCATAACGAGCGTTTTATCGAAGTAATTTTATGTCGTTTACGCATAGGTCACACACACACATCACCCATAACTTCTTATTAACAAAAAAAGACAAACCTGTGTGTGAAATGTGTGGTGAGGAGCTCACAGTAAATCACATTTTAATTTCTTGTTCGCATCTCGAAGAACTTAGAAAAAAATTTTTTACGGTATTTTACAATGAACACATTCCATTTCATCCCGCATTGCTTTTAGGCGAGCAAACACTTGTCGAGTTTTCACTTGTTTGTAAGTTTCTAAAGAAAGCCAATGTTTTAAATCTATTATAATGTAACCTCTGTACACTTGACATAACATAATCCAACCTTGTGTTTGGCGCATGATAGCCATAGTTGCTTATGCGCCATAAAACCCCATATAACTAACTAACTGTTCTTGTTCAACTACTGCGATAGATTCAAGCCTGCACAGGATAGCTGCACTACAGCGAACCCGTAAATGCACAGAAAGGACGACACCCACTGCCGTTTGAAGAAGCTCCACTAGCTGTCGTACATTCGAGTGAAGAGGCCCATCGTGTGCCTGACAGTTTCGAATTTGTGTAGCTTGGTGGATAAGAAAAAAAATTGAAATCAAGCTAACAGCAGTGCAGAGAGCAGAGAGCGATGAAAAAAAAAGTGGTAAACGTGAAAATTGGAGACAAAAAGAAAGAAGTGTGGACTAGAGAGCAAATCCGAGTCGAGGATAGTTAGCTGAGATGAACATGAACATGACACGCAATGCGTCTGACAACCGTCGATCTAGTAGCGCGTCATATTAGAAGCCGAGCGAGTAAAAAAAAAGGTAATCTGGGCGGCCAAAAGTCAGTCTTTGTTAAAACCTTGGGAAGTTTTCTGGAATAATACGGCTGCAACGTGTACAAATCAAGAATATCTGGACGTTATTGGTAAAGGCTTTTGTCCCGAAGTAGATTCAGCTTGTGTATCCATGCTATGTGTATATTCGTGCGCGTCACGCCCAAGTAATCAGGCCCTTTACATTTTGCCCACCCACAGACATTTAACATTTAGCCCTATGATCACTCGGCTCGATGGCTCAATGGCTGTGTCTATCAGTTGCTGAGCAGGAGTTGAAATATTGGCCGCCGAACCACTTTGCCACCATTTTGATGGGTGCGAAATGCAAGAACACTCCTGCAGAGATATTTCAGTGCACTTTAAATAACGCCAGGTAGCAGAAATTGACCGGCAGCCCTCCACGACGATGTATTTATGTTCGTGCTTGCAGTGAGTAAATGACTGAGTATGAGTGTGAATGAGTGAGTGAGTGAGTGCAAGTGGGAGTGAGTGAGTAAACGAGTGAGTAAGTGTGAGTGAGTGAGAGTGAAAAATTTCTAATCGACAATATAGCACACGCACAAGACTTGAAATCTGCAACAAAATTTTTGAACATATCAGGGCTCTGAATCCGGGAAAAAACGGTATTTAAAGAACAAGCATGCTACTATTGAACAGGCCAATTTGTCGCAAATTTCCAAGACTGTAGCGCGTGGTAATATAATACCGTGGTGAACTCGATGGTGGCTGGGTGTGTTGAGCACCAACTCGAGTGGTCCCATTGTCTGGATGGCTTCGGTGTGTATGAGAAACTGGTAGAGACGGTTGAACTGCCTATGCACCAGGTACATGCTCGGTGACACCACAAACGCCAGAGGCAGGTAGAGCAGCTACAAAAGGTCCATGCAGAAATAAAATTATATACGCACATGGACCCAACACATTTATTATCTGAAATTAAAAAAAAAAACGTACTACGGATACTCTTTGCAACGCTCAGAACACGTTGAATAACTTTACAAACCATTTGAAATAATTGTAGAAAGAAAACCAGCACAAAGGACGAAGACTGAAGGGTATAAATGTGAACGTTACTGAAGTAAAAGCACTCGGTAGTTTAGCGTCGTCCTGCGTTCCTGTTCTGTGTCTCGGTCCTTCGCACACGTTTTCCTTGTGCAATCATGTACCGACTCGCCCAGCTCTCCACTCTACTGATTTTGAAATAAGGAGTGATAAATTCATTATCCGAAAAAATTATAAGATGTGACTCAATTCGCGTTTTTCTAGGACAAAAAGAAATGTAATGTGTTTTCGCACCCGCATTTTCTGGGCGCTACGCAAACGGCTTAGGAATGAATCACAACGGAACAAGTTGCGCAGCTTGATAAACCATTTTCCGAGAGCACGTCAACATGAGCTTTTGGCTCCCTTTGAAGTAAGGGACTGGCTTACTGGTTCGTAGTAAGCCTGCAGAGCCGACTGGCGCATGGCTGTTGTCAGGTTGTAGAACTCAGAGCTGTGGTGTACCTGGTGACCTGACCATGCCAGGTTGATCTCTGGACTCAAAAGAGATCACGGAAAAATCAATGACATCGTAAGCAAAGAGAAAACACGCGACTTTTTATAATCCAGTTGTTCTTTTCGTTTTTGTCCCAATATGTCCTTACTTTCCAACTACCCGATCAACTGCGCTGTTATGGTGAAGCGCAGATCATAAGAGTCGTTAGGGCCGTCTGTGCGATCTGCATTCATCTGCATTCATCGTGCGATCGAACGGACGAAAAAAGGACACGGTCGAAAGCGTCGTAATTCGATCTGAGCATGAATTGCGAACTCTATAACGGGCGCAGAGATTTGGCAATTGCCTCAAATTGCATTTATTGACCCGAAAACTCAGTCTGCTGGTGCATTGCGCATTTATTTAACTGCCCTTCCCAAGTGTATTAATCAAATTGCATCTGATTAAAACTTTCATGTACAGGGCGCTTACTCGACCATTGATTTTGTAATCACTTTTTTTCATTTTCAGCTCGCAATATTACAGTAATAACGCATAATTAACAGTTAGGTTCCTTGACTTCCGAGAAACGAAATCTTCGAAAGGCGGCACGAAACCCGTGCTGGACTCTGCATTTCACTAGCGGAGCTTCACTCGAGGTTTGTGCTCTTGCGTAGACTGTGTACAGTGGTACAAAATTTCAGAGTTTGTTTTCCTTCTTGCCATACCTCTTTTTTTATCTTCTTTTCCCTACATTTGTTAAAACCAGTACCCTCAATGGACAGACAGAAATGCCTTAGGACCGCTGTCGCATGAGGTCGTCCTGATGCGATACTGAAGGAAATGTATAGTCTCTCGAAAGAGATGAATGCGGGAAAGAAAAAGGACGCAGAAGGGTAGGGGAGTAAAGTAACTGTACAGTGTTTGGCCTGTGTAGTTTCCAACAGCGCCGAGTTTCTCTTATGATCAAGTGCTCGTTTAAGAGTGAGGATATCCAGTTCGAAGAAGAAATATGACGTGCTTGCCATGACCCCATCGATGCACCCAGTAGTAGGCGAAGTCGATGGCCAGCATAGCGAATATCCACGTTGCCGTGGAATTCCACGGCAGAGTCGCAATCCTGTAGTTGTTGTACATGTAAATGTAGCCGCCGAGGAGGGTGCCTTCTGTGAATAGGCTGCACGAAACAATGATTCAGAATTTTGTTTTTTTGCTCCCTGCTTTTGGCGCTTATCATAAGCGAGCCCATTCACGCTTGGAATAAGGAAGATAAATTCTGTACTTCACAAAATTTTTCGTTCGGAGTATGCGTAAGGAACAACAAAGAAGAAAATCAACATAACGGCCACATTAACAAGAACTGTAACAGTGAGCGGTGGCAGCATTCATTCCTACAGCTTAGAAGCGGTCACTGTATTATCGCAAATCTCATCGTGATTTCATCCGTGAATATCGCCTCGTTTTTAGAAGATACTACAAGCTTATACGTAAAGAAATCTGAGGCAACTATTATCATAAGGGAAATAATTGCACTTTTAACCTCGATTACCAAAGCTTCATTAAATTCGGTGCCTCAACCGCATTCGCAGGCGCGGTTGAGAGGTCTTCATAACCAGGCCTCACATGCATGATGCAAAGCCTATGGGCGCGAGACTCGTGCACAGTGCTGGTATCACACATGGTTCACTGGGCAGTAAGCCGCGCTTTAGAAACAAACTTTTATAGCTACGCCTCTGTCCGGGCTACAACGCACACCTTCCTACAATCGTTGTCCGCTCACCGGGACAGCTCCTGAATAATTCCCTGCCCTATGGAGGTGAGGCCATCGTCGAGCTGGAAGCGGTCACTGTTCTTCTGCACAAGGTTGAAGATCAGCTCAATCGCCAGGAACGCCGTGAACAGGGGGACAGCCTGCAAATCACACGCAGAAGAAGAACGTTTGGGAACGTTTGGGAACGTTTGGTAGTGGGTTGGTTGGTACAATGCTCCGGAGGTGACACAGGCAAAGTTTCTCAATCATGCTCGACAGGTCTCTATCGCAACTTGTAAGCGCATTGGTGTGCAAGAAGGTCCCAGAGTGCATGTGCAGTGTGGCTTAATGGCTGCGACGCACGAAGACGTTCATGCCTAGGTAGCTAAGTAGTGAGCTAGTACTAGTAATAGTAGTCGTAATAATAGTAGTAGTAAGTGGGCAGTCGTGTGAGGTCCAAGAAGAGACAGCACTCCCATGCCATTTAGGTGCCAAAGGTAATTGTAGCAGTAGTGGTAGCAGTTGTAGCATAATAGCGGAAGTAGTCGTAGGAGTGGTGGCAGCGTTAGAGGTAGTGTTAGCAGTGACAGTGGTAGTGGTAGCAGTAGCGGGGGCACCGGTGAGAAGAAGTTTAGGAAAGAGCACGGGCCCGTCCACTGGCAACAACTGGGACATTATTACTTTCGCGTGCATATAGGAGAGGTTGAACACACATGAAAAAATGACAGCAGTAGAAAAGATAAGACGCGCGTCACAGACATTGTTTGCGCCGATGCGAGGAGGGTGACTACTGGTTCCTCGCCACCCCGTTAGAATGTGCAGATAGTATGCGAGGCCATGCATGGGCTTCTACGTTCCCGGCAACCTACAGTACTGATGTATGTAGGACACGCTTAGTTGGTCGATATGTTCTTAAACAGGTGCCGTCATCCTTCCAAACGAACACAGGATGAACAGAACTATTTTCCTCTTCGGGAAAACGACAGAACGAATGTTTTCCTGCAGTTGTCCTCGCTATAGGGTAATCAAACATGACTGTGAAGCTGATATGTCGCCTTTTTCGACGATTCGACCCATGAGCTGGCCTTGGAGTGCCAGTTAAACAGTTGCATGTTAAAATAGGCGCGGAATTAAACATCTCTATCCAATCCCCCCTAATTGAGGTGAGGGGAAGGGGGGAGATGTCAATCGGAATGTGGCCGCGGCGAACAGAAGAGCAGAAGGGCTTAGATGTAGTGCTGCAATCCCACTTAAATTGGTGAGACAAGTGTTTCATGCAAAGAAATATGGTATGAAGACTCTCCTAGCAGCGCAGTAGCCTTGTCTTCCGCGCTGTAATTTAATTAGTTACATTGTTACGCAATGTAACCGGCTCTCATTCTGAAAATAGCAAAACCGCACATTTCATACTTCTCTCTTTTTACCTCGAGTAACAGAAACTTTGTCCGAAAGGATAACCTTGAATAATTTAGACGGTTAATTATTTTGATCTGCGTTTGATCTGTTTTGATCTGAGTCTGATTTGTGTTTCGCATATGCTTGTTGTTCAACATGTTCGCCCTGACCGCGTGTGATGCTATGCAGATTTTACCGTAAAACTGTCAGCAGTGGGCCAAGCAGCTACAGTTGAAACTCGTTATAACGAAGTTCACGGGACCCGGCAATTACTTCATTCCACCCGTAGCTTCATTACAGCTCGTGTTAACCGAGCTTCCAAGTGAAATCATTTATTTATTTATTTTATTTATTATTAGTACCTCAAATGCCCCTTGGTGTGGGGTATTACATGAGGGATGGGCATAATGTTCAAGTGAAGAGTGGTTCGATGGCAGTCTTGAAGGAATGTGGGTCGGAGTGGCGCACAGCGTCGACAGGCAGTTTGTTCCAGTCCCGAGCGGTCTGAACAAAAAACGAACGAAGATGTGCTGTGGTCTGTGCTGGGGGCGGATAGACGGCTTTAGGATGGCTGGTGCGGCTTGACTGTCGATGAAGTGGTAAGATTGCTGAAACATTGAGTGGCGTATGGTAGAATTTGTGAAAAAGGCACAGCCTGAAGATGCAGCGTCGCTTTTCAAGATTAGTAAGATTAGCCCGTGATTTGAGTGCAGTGACACTGGAATGATAGGAGTAGTCTGAGAAAATAAACCTTGCAGCGCGATTTTGTAGAGCTTCGAGGGTGTTAGAAAGATTAGCTTGATGGGTTATATCTATTATTTCGCTATAAACTTTGTGGTTATAACGAGGTTCAATTGTACACCATTGCAATCAGGTGTAGTCTTCTTTCTTCACGTCTAAATCGCAGGAAATGTAACTTAGACTTTACGAATATTTTCACAGGTGCAACCTTTTCTATTGGGTTTATAAAAATCTGCAATGAAATTTACCATTATCTTACTAACATAAGCAATATGTCCATGTTAAGGCCTAGGAAAATCCTCAGGGACTTCCTACGGTCCTCCCTTAGATTCAGAAAGTGTGGCCAAAACAATACGTGAGGGATGTCCGCGGGAGTTTTCCCCGCTTCCTAGAGATATCCGCATGCCTTTTCAAGATTTCACACTGCCATCCTTTGCAAGTCAACGTTGTCGCTGGGAGCTGATGGGACTGCGCTTAATGGCCGTTACTCAATGAGACCCTGGATGGACAGTTTTATTGATATTCCCTTTAAATCAGAGCAGTGGCTAGCGGTACTATGCCTGTGAAATTTTGCCTTCGTGTTCTTCACTTCCTACTTTTTGTAACTGTAGTACTGCTAATGACTATTTCTGCGATTGAATACAAATTTCTTCCTGTGCTATCAGCTATAATATTTTGATTTCTGAGCCAGTTTCGATCAACTTTCCATTTCATTTTACGCCACAAGTGCTCTACCCTTTTCTTGCTCGTATCTGCTGCTGATGTATAAACACTGCCTTCAGTATTACTGAAACCCAGAGCTCTAAGAAGGCTGACCGTGTCCACCTTGGTACCTTTGCAGGCTATCAGAACATGTTTAATGTTCTCTAAACAGATCCCGCAGTCTGCACAAACATAATACCCTTGATTATGCTTAATTTTAGATTGTCTCGTGCTATGATAACTTTATTTGCATCAAACAGGACGACACTGCCTCATGAATTTTCATAAACTTTTGTTTTCGGATTCCCCTCTGGAGCTTAATTGCAAAGCATGCAAGCGCTCCCTGGTGCTGCCGCAGAAATTTGATCGTCAGCGACTTCACTTTCTCCAGTCGCGAGAGGGCGCCACACAAATTTTTTCAATAGGGTTTTTTCAAGGTAACAAATAAACCAAGGTTAACTTACAGATCGCTGTTTCTTTTTTTGCTCCTCGCGAACGGCGCCGTACAGCTGAGTACCTAGCTCGTTCTTGACAACGGAGCCTGTCGAAACCGCTACTTGACCAATATATACAGCTAACTGCAGAAATATGTTACGGCCAACGGCCTACGCGTGCTGCCTTGCAAGCGTTGATGCCGGTTTTTTACCGTGATCGCTTACTGCTAAGATGAGCGGAAAACAATGCTTTGACACTTACCTGCACAATGTAGTCCGGAACGTCTTCTTGTTTCTCAAAAGACGTTTCATTTGGGCTAACGACATAGACGAGGTAGCCAAGGCGCTTGACAGTTTCGCGCGCTAACTCCATTGCTTCTGCGTGGTCTTCTTGCCGTGTTTTGTCGAAGCAACGCTTCACTTTTTATCGCGCGCACACTGCTCTTTGGAGCGTTACCAATCGCCAAGGGCGTCGTCTTTCCTTTTTTTTTCCGTCAGTCTCAGGAATCTTGCAACTGGCTCGCATGACAGTGACGTAATGCGGCCAGCTGCTGCGTAGAAGCAGCCAGTTGAATTGTAGCAAAGTGCGAAAGTCTCATAGAACTGTTGCAGTAATTTAATATGTATGTTTACAAAGGCACCTGACTTATGCACTCTCAATGTCGCCTTCCAAACTAAACAGTAACCGTAGGTATGAAGCCCTGGCCTTTCAACGTACGAAACAAACACTCAGTTAGAATCCGTGCTGCCATCTATTGAGGGTAAATACATAGTGCTCATTACTTCTCCATTTAGGCAAGAGATGGCGACTGCTATCGCTATCATGCCGACTGCAGAGGTCGTGTGCACTTTCTCATGGCGCAAATTACAATCTTACTGAGAAAACCAGCAGAGTAGAAATGGAGCTAAAAAAGGTTATAGCAGAGTGGGTATCTAAAACGATCCCCTCATTTTCCTTCCCTTGTATGCTAGATATGAACAAAGTTTTCCTTTCTTTCTTTCTTTCTTTCTTTCTTTCTTTCTTTCTTTCTTTCTTTCTTTCTTTCTTTCTTTCTTTCTTTCTTTCTTTCTTTCTTTCTTTCCTTCTTTCCTTCTTTCTTTCTTTCTTTCTTTCTTCCTTCCTTTCTTTCTTTCTTTCTTTCTTTCTTTCTTACTTTCTTTCTTTCCTTCTTTCTTTCCTTCTTTCTTCCTTCCTTCCTTCCTTCCTTCCTTCCTTTCTTCTATATTAGATCGGCATAAACCGGTAAATCGCGAACATTTCTTTTATGTTGGGACACGGTTGGATTACGGTGCCAGTTCTGGAACCACATGCACTACTTGAAGCACGATTCTATGTGCGAATGTGCATCAGCTAATTTTTACGCCATTAATGCGAGCACTGTGCCGACCCTGCAAGACGTCGAATTCCTCGCAGTACCGATTTTTACAAGCAACCCGTGCAACTTTTTATTCAAGGAAAGGCCTAAATGCACTCCAGTGATGTTTTATATACGCCCCAAGAAGATTACATAAAATATCATTAGAGTAGACGCCGCCACGACTATCGAAGGCCATCGAAATATCGATAGAGCTTAGTTCTGCTGCGCTGACTCAATGGTCCAGCTGCCCGTGTTTCGTCACTTGAAGAGGACGTTCATGCTAGACGCATACTGAGAGCAGTTTTCCTTGACCCCAAGGTCCCTTTTGACTCTTTGTGTCACCATACTGTTCTCGCAGCCTCGGGCAGTCTTGGCGTCGGAGGGAAGCTCTACAAGCGGATTGAAAACTACTTAAAAGAGCGGCAAATTAGTAGGACTCCAAATGGTCCAACGTTGTTTGACGCAGGGGAGAAGGGGGCACCACAAGCAGCTGTGCTCAGCCCTCTCCTATTCAAAGTTACCCTGATACAAATAACTAGGAACCTGCCGCAAAGAGTACGCATCGTGATTTATGTAGATAATATCTGTATCTGGAGCGCATCGCTCTCGCGCTATATTAACCCAGCAACGTCTTCAAAAAGCGTTACTGAGCATCTCAACGCATTTGGCTCCCGGAGGTCTTCGTCCCTCGCCAGAAAATAGTGTTGTCATTGCTTTTACAAGGTAAACAATGACCAGATATCCGCTCTTCCTAGGTGGACGGGTGCTACCTTACGTACTGTCTCCGCGACTCCTTAGGGTTGTGATGGGCAGAAAAATCTCTTGGACACCTTGAAAAAAAAAAAAAAACTCCATGAGAGCATCAGAAATTTTCACGCACATGGTGGCAAGGCGACGGGGTAGCAGTTGCCGCTTAATGGTTCTGCTTGAAAAAGCATATGTTGACGGAACATTACGACATTGTTTACCAGTGCTTCCTAGATTATCGACTTGTAAGAGGACCTTGGAAGCAGCTACGAACAACTGCTCGCAGATCTATCTTGGTCTTCCAAATGTATTTTCTTCCTCGGGAGCAGTAGCGGAAGCAGGATGCCTACCGGGAGATGCCATCCCCTCCCAAGAAACTATATGCGTACCCATCTCCAGCATGTACTCCAAGGGAACAAGTACTTCGTACACTGTGTCTATGTAAGCCACAGTATACCTCTGGTTTCGGCCAAGCTGTGAATGTTCTGGAGCTCCCTACTACTTCTCATTTACCGAAATTGCTGCCTCCGGCCCTTCCTCCCTGGACATTCGGGTCTAAAGATCAAACAGCTTATGTCCAACGCGGTTCCTTCTTTAGAGGGGACCAAATGGTCAGCATGCAACAAGCAGCAGACGTCGCTTCTCCGTCTTCGTTGAAAGGCACTCCTTATTTTTTATTTATATCTGTCGCTGTAATCTCAACTAAATGCGATTAGGAAAAAATAAACGTTCCTATTTTGCCACTTGTCCGTGCGTAGGCCAAGGAATCAATGAAAGACTGGAAAAAAAATGTTTGCTCGTCTTTAAAAATAAATCCTGGCAAAATTTCTGAACGAAGCCCTATACTACACCTGCATGGAAATGATGAACCCGGAATAGATGTCAAACCATCGGCATTTTCGTTGACTGTGTGCTTATATACGCGGACACTATTTTCAAACCAATTTCGCCTTTCTTGCCACCATAGCCATTTCCCAGACGCTGGCGGCGACGCAACCCAAAAAGGAAGCCGCGAAAGTTGCCCTGACGATGTTCAGGAACGCCGTGGAGAGAGCTGTGTCAGCCAAAGCCGAAAGATGTAACACACGGGCGTCGACGAAAAACATCAACGCACACCTGAGGGCTTCCAGTTCAAAGGCATGGCTCCTGCAAGACAAAAAGTCGCGAAAGATCAGGTGCTATGCACGGTAGAAGTTTAAACAGCACAAAAAGAAAAGCGTGTACGAGAAAAGCACTTGAGCTGCCCAGATGATACTGCTAATGTTCGATTACGTTGTACTTAAAGTTTAAGGCGGCAGCCGGCCAGACTTCCGGTCGAACCCTTCAGCCCACCGGAATATTAAGGGGTTAGGCAACGAAGGCGTTGTTGTATAGCGCGTAAATAGTACGCGACTCCAGCGGACAACCTCAGTAGAGAGCAGGGCAGCTCGCAGACGACAGCAAACAGACACATGCCCACGCATGTATGTCATGCATCATAAAATGTAGCCGAATGGATGCATGAAAGAGTGCGTGTGGTGTGGAGGCTACGTCACGACCTGCCACGTCAGCTGGAGCTGCGAAAGAAAAGAGCCTTTTAATACCAATATTAATAGCTCAGGGCTAGAGCAGTGCGAGGCCATCCTGACCGACTCCGACCCGATCACACAGCTCATACTGGTGACGAGGGTCAAGGCGGGGGCGGAGATCAACAGGATCCTGGACTAAGGAAGACAGACCACCGACGCTCTCTAGCTCCCCCCCCCCCCTCCCACCTATGTCCTAGTTATTCATTACCGCAATAAATGTTTTTACTACTACTGCTCTACCAGTATCACAAAGTGGGGAATGCGTGTAGGCCTGATGTGAGCAGTGGGGGCTGGCGCTTGCGCCAAAGAAACTCTCATGCCTCGTGCAAGAGAAGCGGGGGCAGAAGACACGTCCCAACTGAAAGTTTCCTAAAGGCAAGTCCCATAATTCTATATATATATCCATATGGTTTATATGGAGTCAGTATGGAGTGCATACAGTCGGTATATGGACGACATAGAATGCGCGTATGGTTACTTACGGAAGCCGTATGACGTCATGCACACTTTATGGAAGTTAAACGGAAATTTTATGAAAAGTTTATGGACTCCGTGCAAAAAACGTACGGATGTTCATATATATTTCCCCATCATATGGACTCTATATTCCCATAATTCCATAGGAGCGACTCGTACGGAGCGTTTTAGTAGGGCTGGGCTGGCCGTATAGTACCTGAGTGGGCATGTTGCCACGTGTGCAAGGAGGCCGCTCATACATGCGGGCAAATTTTACGGGCTACACAAGACTGAAGAGCAGGCAACCGAAGTTTACAGGCTGCCTGCGCAGCACCAGCCGGGAGCCACGACGGCTGTTTAAGGGCAGAGAGCTACAGTTACCACGTTCAGCCAACATACGAGGTCTGTTAGAAAAGTATCCGACTTTATTTTTTTTTTGCGAACACCTGACGGATATGAAACAAGCGCGCTTGCATCACGTGACCTTGAACCTTCGTGCGCATGCACGAATTTTTTCCCGCCTGCTGATAGCGTCAGTCGCTGGGACGCAGCTTTGAGTGAGGTGGTGCGCAGTGCTCTCGTCGGTTTTTTATTGCAAGGAAAATGGCGGAGTGGCAGGAGCAGCGCTACTGCATCAAATTTTGCCATAAACTGGGCGACAGCCAATTGGAAACCATTCGAAATATTCAGACGGCTTTCGGTGACGATGCTATGAACAGCACACAGATTAAGCAGTGGTACAATTGATTTAAAGATGGCCGCACATCGGTGGAGAGCGAGCCACGCTCCAATCGGCCATCAACATGCCGAGATGACCAGGTCATTGCCGAACTGAACGCTGTGGTGATGCGGGACCGTCGCGTGACTATCCGAGAAATTGAGGAAGAGGTGGACATGAGCAATTTCTCCGCACATTCCATTATCACCGAAAATTTGGCCATGGAGAGAGTTGCGGCGAAATTCGTGCCGAAGCTGCTCACGGTGGAGCAAAAGCAGCTTCGTTTTGAATGAAGTCTCACAGGACATGCTGGTTTCCGCAAACAGTGACCCCGACTTCATCAACATCATAATAACTGGTGACGAGGTACGACCCGGAAACCAGATCCCAGTCGTCACAGTAGAAGCATTCCACGTCACCAAGACTTCAGAAGGCCCGCCAAGTGCGCAGCAATGTGAAAGTGATGCTGACTGCTTTCTTTGACACCCTGTGTGTGGCAGACCACGAGTACGCACTCCACAGGGTCAAACAATGACCAAAGAGTGCTGCAGGGATGTCCTTTGTTGCCTACGGGATGCTGTGCGGCGCAAGAACCCGGAGTTGAGGTCAACAGGAAAGTGGCGCATCCATCACGACAATGCTCCTGCACATGCCTCGCACTTGATTCAGACTTTTTTGGCGAAAAACCAGACTCCTGTAGTTCAACAGACTCCTTACTCTCCTGATATGGCCCCTGCGGTTTCTGGCTGGTTCCCAAAATCAAAAGGCCATTGAAAGGAGCGCGATTTCAGACAAGGAAGAACATTGTGGCTGCAACGACAGCTGAGCTAAACTCCATTCCGAAAGGGGCCTTTTCGGAATACTTCCCAAAATGGCAGCACCGCTAGGATAAATGTGTGTAGTCCCAAGTAGACTACTTTGAAAGTGACTAGGTTTGAAACGCTCCAGTTATGCAAGTTTTTTTCCTACGGCCAAAGGTCGGATACTTTTCTAACAGACCTCGTATGCCTCACTCAGGAAATACGAGGGCTAAGTTCTGGGCTCCACAGTGGCGGAGCGTTGGCAAAAAGAATTCGGGCTACCCAAGAAACACCGGTGACGGTACCACATTGGCAGTACACTAGCGAAGAGTTGGCATTCCTCCGAACAGTGTTCCAAACGGCGAAAACAGCATGTTTGACAGCATTCAATGTAGCTTGGTGCGTACAGCAGTAACTGCAGCCATGCTCATGCGCGCGCAGTTTTAGCATAAAAAAAAATCGGAGCTCTCAAGCCGCAAAATTGGGACAGCCAGCCGGCGGCGCCGTGAATACAAGTTATGGCTGACTTGATACCATACTCTCCGGAAACGTTTTGACAGAAGTCAGTCGCTCTTTTTTTTTCTTCTAGATTATTCGAAAAACATTTTAAAGAAACTTTCCCTTCCCCTCTCTGAATGCATTTTTTCTCACCCTTGTCCACTGCGCAACCCTCCGCGGTTGCTCAGTGATTACGGCGCTCGGCCATTGAGCCTGATTAGCTTGGTTCGAACCCGGCCACGGAGGGCGCGTTTTGATGGAGTCGAAATTCAAAAGACGTCCGTGTGCTGTGCAATGTCAGTGGACTTTATCCCCATGTGGTTGGAATTATTCTGGAGCCCTCCCCTACAACACCAATTTGTTCTTTCACGCCCACCTTCCTTTCGCGCGGTGATAAAGAAATCCTTCAAAAGTGCGTTACCAACAGGTAGAACAAATCTCAAGCCGTTAAGTTTCCAAAACTCACCGCTTGTCCAGAAAAGCGCCCATCACAGCACAAGAGAAGAATATGTAAGTAATGCCGCAAAGCAGCGTGCCCGTGGTGATCATCTACGAAATCGAAAAGGTGAGAATCGTATTGTAGTGTCAACCTTAAATTTACCGCGAAACCCGATTAAGTGCCGCAAAAGCCAAGTACACCAGCATAATGTAGTTAATATATGTATTTGGTATTTAACGCTGTATCTTGCATCCTGTGGAGCTTAACTCAGTCTCAGAGAGTTTATATTCAAATATTATTCTTGTAAGGACATAGCCATGTCTTAGGCGGATAGGACCAAAAAAAAAGATGTTTTGACATCTGTTGAAAAAAAAATAATTGTTAAACACAGGTATACTTGTAGTGCGCGTCTCGGCTTGATAATCAACTTTACGCATGCCTTCATACCACTCCACATGTTTATCAGCAACGCTGTCCAACGCAGGCTGTAGAAGAATCGCACGTCAGCAAGCTGTACGAACCGTAATTTCCTATCGCTTTCAAGTTTTATGTGTTGTTCGTACCCATGTAAGAAATGAGCTATACTTCATTTCTGCTATGATCAACCAAATTATTACGAGTAATATCATGGTAATATTAAAACCGAGGAAAAAGCAGCTATTGCTTGCGTACAGATCGTTGCATTACTAGTGTGATTTGAATAAACACGCATATGCTAATTTATCAACCTACCGGCCTCCAGTGCTTGAGCTTCACGTACCCGATGACGATAAATCCAAAATGCAACGTCACGTAAAACTTGACCAAGAGCGACGTCTTTGGCGCGTAGGTTTCCACGGGTCTGCGCACCTGCATGACGACAAACGAAAATTGTTGAGAAAACTTTTTTCAATCGTTCCCTCGCAAGCCATAAAAGCTAGCGCCGAATGCACCATCGTACTGCATTCTTATCAATGAGGCCAATACCAACATGTGTCTCCACTCAGCACCTCCGAGACCCTTCGGTCTATTTATTTAGTTTTTTTTTTTTGGCCTAAGGCGCACAATGTTATTAACGCAAGAATACATTCATGGCCTCCACTTCGTACTTTCCACGTGCGCCTCCTGATCTGATCCCCGCACATTCGCTCTTGCCTGCTAGGGTGTCTCGATGCCGGCGTCGGTTTTAAATTTTAATGTAAAATAAGCACTTGAAGGAAGGGACCGGTATTACAAATCTTATTACAACCTTACGACCTTATTACAAATCTACTTCACCTTGGGGGATTCCCCTAAACATTTGGTCAACACCGGTATAGAACGGATTCATGCCTCAAAGATGCGAAAATACTTTTTTCTGCAAAGATATTTTGTTGTTGCTAAGTTGAGCCCCGACCCCAGAACGGCGCGCCCGTTGCGGTGACTCCGCGATTAAGGCGCACTCTGGTGTTGAGGTGGACGAGTCACTGGAAAGGGGACACAGGGCTTATGCCGCTGCCATAGCCGTCGCTTCGGCGCAGGTGGCTGCAGCGCGAGCCTATTCGATCTCTTTCTCTCACTTTTTCACCTTGGCCGTGATAATGGCCTGTTTGGTAAAAGTTGACAGCTCCGCCCACTTTCTTTTCTGATGCAGGAATGAATTTAACTACTACGTTTTCATCTCTCTTTGTCCGCAGATTTTTGTCCGTCCCCCCACACACACACATACAACGTTAACAAACCTCAGGTTAGCGAGGCAAGAGGAAAAAGGACTACTATTTTCATGGCCCATTGAGCACCTCAGCAATACAACTACGTTATCGGCGGAAATCTGCGCCAACGACGCAGAGCGCTCAGCTAGCCTACCCTTCAAGTGGCGATTTTTTTACGAGATATTTTCAATGCAATATGCACTGTCAAAATCAAACATCACTCAACACAGTTTATTCAATATAGCTAGATTGCCTAATCGAATGCTGCTGCATTTCCAGACAGGAGAGTTTCCCTTCGCTAGTCTTACGCCGTTTCTGCGCATGAAGTAACCGTTAGAAAACAAAAACAGTGCAGTTTAAAACACAGTGCAAATGCACAGTCGTTAATTTTGTCAACTCACGTCAGGAATATCGTTCGGATCGCCTAATCTTGGTGTCCCGGGTTGCCATCCGGGGCCCTTGAATAAGGTGGAGAGCTTGTTGCCAAGGCCTTCGATACTGATGACCTGCTTGCAGACATTTAGGAAGTGGTGCATCTGAAAACCAAAAGTATTTATCAAGACAGCAATGTTAACGTTGAAAATAAGAATCAAGAAATGTTTAAGAGCTCCGTACATGATCATAAAGACCACTTGGGAGTTCTTGGGTATATTTTTACAATTGGTAGCTGAAATATAGCGCGGAGAGGCGTCCAAGTTTATTAGATGTAAATGCCTCGAATTAATTGAAGGAAACACAAGTAGGCAGCAGAATAATAACACATTCTTGAGCATAGACGTTATGTACACCGTAATACACGCTTAAGTCAACTAACTGTTTCGTTCCTTGTAGAAAAAATGATATGCGTGCCGGTTTAAGCAACGAAGCAGCCGAGTTGGACTTTATGACATAGGCTGCGCGAGCATAGAGTCTTGTACGCAATGTGATTTTAACTTAGTGATTCATCCACTGTCTTGTTGCCACCAGTGGACTGCAACCTCCTCCCCCAGGAACGATGACGAAGCGAAGGTGATCGTATACTCTTGTAACGGTGCAGCACTTACAATGTCGTCTGCCAAATGGCAAGCACATGAACTCACTAATCGTAGCGCTAATCCCGTTAAGCTCTGCCGTATGAGAATTGGAAGTTTCGTTTTCAAGCTTCAGGTATTTCAGAATTCTGAGTTGCCAAATCAGGTGCTATTTGTTGGGTACAAAATCGAGTACATATCATGTTATTTCCGAAACAGTTCCACAATGCGTTTTTATTTGCGGTAATTTGAACAATCAATCATTTTTTTTTCATCTCAAATGAAATACCTTAATGTCAGACAATGCTGCAAAAACGAGGTTACAGGAAGGGCACTTTTGCTGGCATTATATCGTTTTTCGTCTTTTTCAGTAACTTTTACCTGGTTCTATTATCACGTACTGTGGAGGACAGAAGTCTCCAGGACGCGCAAAAAGCGATGGTGGCGCATATGAGCTATGTTCTGAGGCGACCATATCATTTCCCTCCAGCTTATTAAAGTACGCGTTCCCAGCTATCACCTCCACAACGGGTGGCCTCATCTTCCCGTATAATAACGGCTCACGCGTCCTGGAGACTTTTGTTTCCGGTGGTACATTCAACATCATCATCATCATCATCATCCTGACTACGCCCACTGCCGGGCAAAGGCCTCTCCCATGTCTCTCCAATTAACCCTGTCCTGCGCCAGCTGCCGTCACCGTATCCCCGCAAACTTCTTATGCTGAATTCCAATGGCAGGTCGAGACCGCTCCGTCGGATCGCGTACGGATCGCGTCGGAGCGCGTAGATTTGCCACCTCCCAGTTTGCGGTTGGAATGCCAGTGCACCCTCGGGAGCGCGACGCCAGCGCCGCAGCGGCGACCGCGGAAACTAGGCGCGCCGCCGGAGCGGACGCCCTGCTAGCTTCGTGTTCGAGTGCGACAGGAGCATGGACAGGAGTTGCGAGAGGCGCGATCTCCGCGTTGACAGACGCCGTCTCGGCGAAACAAAAAGGAGGTAGTACGAAGGCCGTAATGTAAAACCAAAGCGTATGTGCAGGATGGTTCACTCCGTGAACACGCGAGTATGCGGCCGCGGTCTTCGGAGAGCCGGTGAGCCTGTCCCTACCGTTCACGAAAGAAGTGGCGGACGACGCGCAGGCAAGTTGCCCGCTGCTCGATTTTCCAGCCTTGCGACTGCGAGACGCAATCCGCTGAACCAATCAGCGAGACAGTCGAGCTTTCGGCAACGACGCCGCCCGCGGACACGCCGAGCGACGAACTGCGCTGCCCCCCGGCCAACGTTTCTCCCTGGCTGCCGTAGTCGTCGCTAAGCCTAACTGTTTTTCATCGATGCCGCAGCTGAGGGCGCTTCGGAATTGGCCAGCGCTGTAGTAAAGGTGCTACTCGCGTCACCGTTTTACTGTGTTCCTCGTCTCATAATAAAATAAAGACATGATCGATTTCTGCGACGCTTCCAACAGCGGAGCTAGCAGACAGCAGGCCAGCCGCACTGGGCATCAGGAAGAAATTTGCTTGTATCGCAGTTATCACTTCTACCAGCAGCTCGGTATATGCCAACGATCCTCAAAAATGATTCATTTTTTACATTCCTCTACTCCAGGGCTTGTTATGAACGCGAACAAAGAATATTAGCGCATTTTTCTGACGCCGGCGGCAGGCATATACAGGCCGGCAGCTTCACACTCGCTGTCCGTTTCAGACGAATCTTCACTGCTGGACTCTGAGCTTTCAGTGCCCGAGTCGGAACTGTCACTTCCATGAAGCAAAATTAGTGCCGCACGGCTCGAAGCAAGATCATTGCCGTCCACTGTTGACTGGAAAGTGTCCGTCTGTCCCGGCTCGCACGGCTCACCACGTAGCGACGACAGGAACGAAGCGGCTGCTGCCGGTCGCGACAGGAAGCAGACGCGGCGGAAAAGAAAACGTCACGCGAGGTTCCGGTCAAATCCGCCGATTTCGGCAGATCAAGAATCGCTGCTCCACGGAGCGATCCGGGATTTACGCCTGATCCCGATCTGCCATTGGAACATACAACTCGCGCTCCCATTTTACCATTGGAATACGACTGATCCAAACCGAGCAGAAAAACTTGATCCCGATCTGCCATTGGAATTCACCATTAATCTCATTCGCCCACCTAACTTTCTGAGACTCCCGGCTACGCTTGCCTTCTCTTAAAATCCACTCCGTTACCCTTAAGGACCAGCGGTTATCTTGCCTCCGCGTTACATGCCTTGCCCAAGCTCATTGCTTCCTGTTGCTTTCGACTAGGATGACATCAATCCGCGTTTGTTCCCTCACCCACTTCTAGCATTCATACCACAGCAGTATCGGGCCTTGGCTTACTGGGCCTCTCCATGTACGTTAAATGCGGAAACCTTTCAGCGTTAGAGCTGTCACCTGTGTACTCAAAACGTTTAGTGCAGTGTTGTCCTGCAAGGAGTAGCGCCTGACACAATTTTGATTACGTGCTTACTAAGTTCTGGATGTTAAATCAATGGACGGTGTCAAAAAAACTGTTTAGAGACTTTTTGTCCATTGACCACATTATCTCTTTCTGTTGATTTTGGCGCTGACTGGAAATAGGTGCGATTCGATAACGCTCTTAAGTCATGCCTTCACTTGAGTGATAGCAGCTATACAGCAGAGTTAAGCGACATGAGATATCACGAATACTTAACCGTGGAGGCGTTTATGAAATACAGCTGAAAGTAGCAGCTAATTTCCACACTGTACCTCAGTTCAGCTGCTATCAGAGGCAGTTTACGTTCAGAAAGGTAGCTATAGGTTTTCGGAGAAACGGAGTTTGATTTCATTTTATAGAACTTGGCCATGGCGCAGAAATCTGGAGAACCTGGGTTTCCCCGGAAAACGAAGACCCTACCTACTGTGCACTAATACTGCAGAAATCGCGGACACCTGAAGAGTTGAAACGAACATAACATATATCTACACGCATAAAAAAAGCAAAATGGAAAAGAAGGCAGGCCCAGCGCACCTGCAGGGTCCAGGGATCGAAGGTGTTCACGGAATGCGTTAGCCCATAAGCAGGCCTGCTCTGTTCAGCCGCGAAGGTGCCGAAAAGGCGATCCCAGATGATCAGTGTGCCGCCGTAGTTTTTATCTATGCAGTACCGATCTCTTCCTGAAAATTAAAGAAAGAAAACATCGAGTGAAATAGGAGCTATGTAAGTAATCCGCAAGTGTACCGCCGAGTGTTCCGCAAGACTTCAGCAATGGAAATTATCGTAGCACTTTAAGGAATATTCAAATCGTGACCCCAGTGTTGATTTAAACAAGAACCGTACTTGACTGCCAGAACGCTAAGCTTTCTCTAAGCCGATTTCACTGACTGCAAATTAAACTTTATGTGTCCCACATTTGAACATTGGAGGCAACGCATTTCAAGAAAGAAGATGAGCGTGGAAGTTTGAGACAGGGTTTGCAATACGGCTGGGCTGAATTTGAAATAGCTGCCATTTGCGACCTGCCAGGAAGTGAACTGAGTATTTTAATTGCTAGAAATACTGAAGGAATTCTGATTGTGTAGAGTTAAAAGCATAGCAGAAAACAATGTTCATTCAGGAATAACAGAATAGATCCAAGAATTTGTCAAAGTTGTAGTTAAGTCAACCTTTCCTGAAAACACTTCTCTTTCCGCAAGGCACAGGCATGGCAGTGATGTAATACAGCTGAGAAGTGCGCCAGGAGTTCCTTCCTGACATCCACTCTACGCCCACAAATAACTCAGTTCTAAGTGCAAACGGAAATCTAATCGAAATATATTCTTTTGCTCAGACTCTCAGCCTCCAAAGGCTGTGCTACCGAACCGCCTCGGTAAGCACGGCACTTGTGGCGCCTGTTCTGGCAGCACAGACAACGAGGATGAGAGGATGCAGCGCAGCTTCGAAAATCGTTACATCAAGTGCCAACAATACCGCGTAAACACAGAAAAGAGAAATGTCGCATTTTCTACGTCCCTTTACGAAACAGTCAGCGAACACGCACTTTTCTTCACGGCGGCCAGACGGATAAGCATACGCTGCCTTTGTTTTCATGAGTTCACATGGATAGTGCAGAAATGGCAAACGACCTGCATTCCGATTCTAGCGCGTTTTCACGTATTTGAATAATTCCGACGATTGAAAAGCGGATTTAACTGAAGAGGCAACCATATTTGCAAGTATTGAACCATGACCCACAGGCACATGACACAGAGACAAATGTACACATGTGACCACAAAAACACACAGTGCACAGACACGCGAGACTAAGACACGTGACATAAAGAAACTAAAGGAACACCTAATTACCTCTTGTGTTCGCAATACTACAACATTAAAAGCTGTTGATACCTTTACCGGAAGTAATTTCCCTACCGGTATGGTGACGTCACGTACGGTTTGGTGAAGTCTCTTCCCTCCATCGAATGGACGAATATTACGACCGACACACTTTTTCCCTCGCATGTGCTCAATGATTTCGCATTAAATCACATGTCCGCCGCGGTGGCTCAATGCTTATGGTGCTCGGCTGCACACCCGAAAACGCGGGTTCGATCCCGGCCGCGGCGGTTGAATTTCCATGGAAGCGAAATTCTACAGCAGGCCCGTGTTCTGTGCGATGTCAGAGCACGTTAAAGAACCCCCGGTGGTCGAAATTTCTGGTGTCCTTCACAACGGCGTTTCTCATAGCCTGAGTTGCTTTGGGACGTTAAACCCCATAAAACAAACCAAACAATTAGAGGATATGCCACACACACACACACACGTGACATGATCATATATAGCTTTCGCAAGCCCTGCTCCCAGGTACGAGAGTTTTCCACAGCAACTTACTACGACGACACCGACGCCGCTTGCGCCTGAGTGTCTGCTATCAAGATATCGGTATCATTAAAAGAAAGGGAACCAAAGATAAAAATGGCTGAGGCTTAACTTGGTTAAGCCTGGAGAATGCGAAACATCGTTGTGTCGCGTAATTTGGAGGCGCACAACCACAGCGACGGCGCGAGGTGGGCCCCCGTTTCTCCACTACCGTGACGTCATCGTGTCACGTGGTGTGGCATCATCGTGTCACGTGATTTGGAGGCGCACAACCACAGCGACAGCGCGAGGTGGGCCCCCGTTTCTCTTCTGTCGTGACGTCATCGCGTCACGTGGTGTGACGTCATGTATCACGTGATTTGGAGGCGCATAACCACGGTGAAGGGCTGAAGTGGTAGCTAAAGTAGTGTGCTTCGCATAAAATAATACCGAGCGATATACAACGCTCAGCAGCCATACTTTTTATCGCATCGAGAACCCTTGTTTCGGTGCGATAGATTCGAGCCTGCATAGGCTAGCTGCGCTACAGCGAACGCGTAAATGCACAGAACGCGTAAATGCACATCCGCTGCCGTTTGAAGAAGCTCCACTAGCTGTCGTACATTCGAGTGAAGAGGCCGATCGGGTGCCTGACAGTTTCGAATGTGTGTAGCTTGGTGGATAACAAAAAAATTGAAATCAAGCTAACAGCACTGCAGAGAGCCATGGAAAGAAAAATGATAAACGTGAAAATTGGAGATAAAAAGAAAAGTGTGGACTAGAGAGCAATTACGATCGAGGATAGTTAGCTGAGATGAACATGGCATGCAATGCGTTTGAAAACCGTCGATCTAGTAGCGTGTCAGATTAGACGGCGATCGAGTAAAAAAGAAAAGTAATCTGGCCGAGCAAAAGTCAGACTTTGTTAGAATCTTTGGAAGTTTTCTGAAATAACAAGGCTGCAGCACGTACACATCAGGATTAACTGGACGTTATTGGTAAAGGCTTTTGTCCCGCAGTAGATTCAGCTTGGGTAGCCATGCTATGTGGATCTTCGTGTGCGTGACGCCCAAGTATTCAGGCACTTCACATTTTGGCCACCCACCGAAATTTAACATTTAGCCCTGTGATCACTCGGCTCGATGGTTCAATGGCTGTGTCTATCAGTTGCTGAGCAGGAGTTGAAATATTGGCCGCCGAACCACTTTGGCATCATTTTGATGGGTGCAAAATGCAAGAACACTCCTGCAGAGATATTTCAGTGCACTTTAAATAACACCAGGTAGCAGAAATTGACCGGCAGCCCTCCACGACGATGTATTTATGTTTATGCTTGCAGTGAGTAAATGACTGAGTATGAGTGAGTGAGTGAGTGAGTGATTGAGTGAGTGAGTGAGTGAGTGAGTAAGTGAGTGATGGGGAGGGGGGTTGGAGTGTGACTGAGTGAGAGCGAGTGAGTGAACGAGTGAGTGAGTGAGTGAGTGAGTGCGAAGGGGGTGGGAGTGTGAGTGAGTGAGAGCGAGTGAGTGAGTGAACGAGTCAACGAGTGAATGAGTGAATGAGCGAGTGAGAGTGAGTGAGAGTGAAAAATTTCTAATCGACAATATTGCACACGTACAAGACTTGAAATTTGCAAAAAAATCTTTGAATATATCAGTGCTCTGAATCAGGGAAAAAGGATATATAAAAAACAAGCACGCTTCAGTTGAACAGGCCGATTTGCCGCACATGTGCAAGGCTATAGCGCGCGGTAATATAATACCATGGTGAACACGATGGTGGCTGGGTGTGTTGAGCACCAACTCGAATGGTCCCATTGTCTGGATGGCTTCGGTGTGTATGAGAACCTGGTAGAGACGGTTGAACTGCCTATGCACCAGGTACATGCTCGGTGACACCACAAACGCTAGGGGCAGGTAGAGCAGCTGCAAAAGGTCGGTGCAGAAATAAAATTATATCCGCACAAGGACCCAACCCATTTAATATTTGAAATAAACAAAAACCTACAACGGATACTCTTTGCAACGCCCAGAACTCGTGGAATAACTTAAAAACCAACTAGAAGTAATTGTAGAAAAAAACCAAACCAGCGCAAAGGACGCAGACTGAAGTGTATAAATATGAACGTTACTGAAATAAAAGCAGTCGATAGACTAGCATCGTCCTGTCTTCCTGTTCTGTGTCTCCGTCCTTTGCGCATGTTTTCTTTCTACAATCTTGTACAGACTCGCCCAGCTCTCCACTCTACTGAACTTGAAATAAGGAGTGATAATGGCCATTATCTGAAAAAATTATAAGACGTGGCTTAATTCGCGCTATTCAAGGACAAATAAATGTAATATATTTTCGCGCCCGCATTTTCTGGGCGCTACGCGGACGGCTTCGGATTGAATCACAATGGAACAAGTTGCGCAACTTGGTAAGCAATTTCCTGCGCGTCAATATCAGCTTTTTGCTCTCTTTGACGTAAGGGGTTGACTTACTGGTTCGTAGTAGGCCTGCAGAACCGACTGGCGAAAGGCGGTTGTCAGGTTGTAAAACTCAGAGCTGTGGTGTACCTGGTGACCCGACCATGCCAGGTTGATCTCTGGACTCGAAAGAGATCAAGGAAAAATCAATGGCAACGTAAGCAAAGAGAAAACACGCGACTTTTTATAATCCAGTCGTTCTTTCCGTTTTTGTCCCAATATGTCCTTACTTTCTAACTACCCGATCAACTGTGCTGTTATGATGAAGCGCAGATCATAAGAGTCGTTAGGGCCGTCTGTATAACATTCATCGTGCGATCGAACGGACGAAAAAAGGACACGGTCGAAGGCGTCGTAACTCGATTTGCGCATAAATTAGGAGTTGCATAAAAGACGCAGAAATGTAGCAGTTATCTCAAACTACATTTATTAGCTATCATTACGGAGTGCGCCGTAGAAGTACGCACGCGGTAGGATGGTTCGACAGGATACCGGGAAGCTATCTCAGAAATCTAAATATATGATTCAGAAAAGCCAAAGCATGAACGTCTAACTCCACAGACAGAATAGAACTAGTAGAGCTGTCGAAGTTAATAAATAAGCGGAAGGTAGCTGAAACCAGGAAGTTTAACATGGAGAAAATGGAGAATGCTCTAAAGAGCAGAGGCAGCCTGAAAGCAGTGAAGAGACAACTAGGCGTAGGTAAAAACCAGCTGTATATGATAACAGACAAAGAGGGCAATGTCATTAGCAATATGGAAAAGATAGCTAAAGTAGCCGAAGAGTTCTATACACGTTCAGTAAAGCAGAAAGTTGGGCTAGTTGGTATCGATTGGTTGTCTGTGCGCCGTTTTTAGATGGAGTTCTATACAAATCTATACAGCAGCGATTGTAATCAGAATGTTACTGAGAGAGGCAGTAGAGCACACAATATGGACATCCTGCCGGTAATGAGGGAGGAAGTAAAGATGGCCTTAGAAACAATTCAAGGGGGGGCAAGCAGCTGGTGAGGATCAGATAACAGCAGATTTGTTGAGGGATGGAGGAGAGATTGTGCTTGAAAAACTAGCCACCCTGTATACGCAATACCTTATGACCTCTAGCGTATAGGGCTTGGAAAAACGCTAACATTATAATAATTCTTAAGAAAGGACACGTCAGGGACTTGAAGAATTACAGACCGATCAGCTTATTGTCTGTTGCCTACAAGGTATTTACTAAGGTAATCGCAATAGAGTGAGGACAACCTTAGACTTCACTCAACCAGCTGATCAGGCAGGCTTTCGTAAAGGATACTCGACAATAGACGATATTCACGCTGTCAATCAGGTGATACAGAAATGCGCAGAATATAATCAGCCTCTGTATATAACGTTGATTGATTACGAGAAAGCATTCGACTCAGTAGAAACATCAGCAGTCATGCAGGCACTGCGGAATCAGGGTGCAGAAGAGTGTTACGTGAAAATATTGGATGATATTTGAAACGATTGCACAGCTACCATAGTTCTCCATAAAGTCAGCAAAAAAATTCCAATAAGGAAAGGTGTGAGGCAGGGAGACACGATTTCGTCTATGATATTCACCGCCTGTTTATAGGAAGTATTCCGGGGTCTGAAATGGGAACAGTTGGGGATAAGAGTTAATGGAGAATACCTACGTAATCTGCGATTCGCTGATGACATTGCCTTGCTAAGTAACTCAGGACATGAACTGCAAATCATAATCAATGAGTTGGACAGGCAGAGCAGAACAGTGGAGCTAAAAATTAGCATGCAGAAAACCAAAGTAATATTCAACAGTCTAGCAAGAGAACAGCAGTTCACAATTGGTGGCGAGGTGCTGGAAGTAGTAACAGAATATGTCTGTTTAGGGCAGGTAGTGACCGCTGATCCGGATCATGAGAGGGAAATAACTAGAAGAATAAGAATTGGGTGGAGCGCATATGGCAGGTTCTCCCGGATCATGAATGGCAGTTTACCAATGCCCCTCAAGAGAAAAGTATACAACAGCTGTATCCTACCGGTACTCACCTATGGGGCAGAAACGCGGAGGCTAACAAAGAGGGTTCAGCTTAAGTTAAGAACAATGCAGCGAGCTATGGAAAAGAAAATGATAGGTGTAACGCTAAGAGATCGGAAGAGGGCGGAGTGGGTGAGGGAACAAACGCGGGTTAATGACATCCTAGCCGAAATCAAGAGCAAGAAATGGGCTTGGGCAGGGAATGTAATGCGAAGGCAAGATAACCGCTGGTCCTTAAGTGTAACGGACTGGATTTTAAGAGAAGGCAAGCGTAGCAGGGGCGGCAGCAGTTAGGCGGGCAGATGAGATTAAGGTGTTTACGGGGATACGGTGGCCTCAACTGGCTAAGGACAGGGTTAATTGGAGAGACATGGGAGAGACATTCGCCCTGCAGTGGGCGTAGTCAGGCTGACGATGATGATGACATTTATTGAATTGACATTTATTGAAGTAAATTGAATTATGGATTTATTTAACTCCACTGCTCAAGTCTATTGATCAAACTGCATATGATTAATGATTTAATGTATACGGCGCTGACTCGAGCTTTGTTTTTATAATAATTTATTTTCAAGTTCAGCCCATAATATTGCCACGTATCATTGTAGTGTCCGTTCGTTCGCGCAAGGCCGCAGGAAAGGGGTGTTATCATTTGTGTTCGTGACGCGAGAAGCGACCGGACTAATCTCGATTGATCACAGCCATGCCGAGCTGCATCTACGTGCTTCCAGATTACTCTATATGATCTCGACCTGTTATCTCGAATTTTCTTGCCGGCTTTAAATTGAACAATGTCGCGAGCAGCGGGCATTCGTAGTTCGACGACTGACGAGCACGTTTGTTGCTTACGCCGCCGCCGAGTGATTCAGTTCTTTTGCGGGCGCAAGTCAGCCCAAATAAAGAGATTCGTTTCCAAGACTGATTGGTGTATTCCTGACCGCTGGACTGCCGTCACTACAACGTGACAATATTACTGCAATAACGTAAAATCTACAATTAATTCCTTCTTCGTTGACATCCTAGAAGGCGACAGCTTGTAAAGCAGGCAAGGAACCCTTTCTGGACTTTGCATTTCACTAGCGGATCTTCATTCCAGGTTTGTGCTCTCGCACGGACGGGGTTCATTGGGAAAATATTACTCGCCCTTTTATATACTCTCTTACTCCCCAAACACTCCAAAATTACTCCATTTTATAGAAGGGAGTGCACTAAAGGACAGCTTACTCTCTTTCTACTCCTTCCTGTTTAGAGTGCAGCGTGCTTTTTATCTTCTTTCCCCTTAATTTTAAAAAAAATGAAACCTCTATGGATGGATAGAAATGCCTTGGAATCGCTATTGTATCAGCTGTTCCCGATGCCATACAGAAGGAGTTACAGTTGAAAGCGAACGTCTATTAAGAAGCCTTAAAGATGAACGGGAGAGGGGAAAAAAGGGAGACGGAAGGGAAGAGGAGTAAAAAAACTGCACAATGTTTGGCCTTTGCAGTATCGATTAGCGACGAGTTTCCCTTCTGGTCACGTGCTCTTTAAGAGCGGGCACATGCAGCTGGAAGCAGAAATATGATGTGCTTGCCGTGACTCCAGCGATGCACCCAGTAGTAGGCGAAGTCGATGGCCAGCATTGCGAATAGCCACGTTGCTGTGGAATTCCACGGGAGCGTCGCAATCCTGAAGTTGTTGTATACGTAAATGTAGCCGCCAAGGAGGGTGCCTTCTGTGAGCAGGCTGCATGAAAGAGATTCAGGCTGTTTCAGTTGTTGCCTGCTTTTGTCGCTCATTAAGCGAAAACAGTCACATTATCCAAGTGGCATGAAGACTAATAATATTGCGTGCTAAACGGCTCACGCTTGAAATAAAGAAGAAAAAATCTGTATGGAACGAAGATCCTCGTTTAGAGTATTCGTAACGCATAACAAAAAAGAAAATCAACAAGGTGACCCTATTGACAAGAACAGCAACAGTGAGAGGTAACATCATTAAATCCTACAGCTTCAAGGTGGTAAGTGTATCATCACAAACCTCTTGACGATTTCAGCAGTGAATATCGCCGCGTTTTAACAAGATACAAGATTGACATGACATAAGAAATCTGCATACGTAGCTTATATCCTGAGCAATATCATTACACGTTTGCCCGTATCTGCAGGTACGGTTGAAAGGTTCTTCATAACCACGCCTCACATGCATGGTACAAGGCCAATAGGCGCGAGACTCGTTCAGAGTGCTGGTATCACATATGGTTCACAGGGAAGTAAGGCACGCTTTGGAGACAACTATCTATAGTTTCACCTCTGTCCGCACTAAAAGGCACAACTTCCTACAAGCGCTGACCGCTCACCGAGACAGTTCCTGAATAATTCCCTGTCCTATGGAGGTGAGGCCATCGTCGAGCTGGAAGCGGTCACTGTTCTTCTGCACAAGATTGAAGATGAGCTCAATCACCAGGAACGCTGCGAAGAGGGGCACAGCCTGCAAATAACACGCAAGGGAGAAACGTTTGGGAACGTTTGGTAGTGGGCTGGTTGGAGAAAAGCTGCGGAGGTGACAAAGGAAAAGTTTCTCAGTCATGCTCGACAGGCCATTATCGCCACTTGTATGCTCACAGGTGTGCAAGAAGGTCCCAGAGTGCGTGTGTGCAAGGTGACTTAATGGTCGTGACGCACGAAGACGTCCATGTCCAGGCAGCACAAATCACGAGAAGTCCTTCCAAAAAAGTAACGTTTTTCTCAGAAGTAGCAGTACTAAAGCAGCTAAGTAGTGAGCCAGTAGTCGTAATAATAGCAGTAGTAGGTAGGTAGTAGTGTGACGTCTAAGAGACACAACGCTCATGTCACTTAAGTGTCACGGGTAACACGCCTTTTAGCGGTAGCAGTCGTAGAATTAGTGGCAGCGTTAGTGGTAGTGTTAGCAGTGACAGTGGTAATGGTAGTAGCACTGAGGAAAGAGCACGGGCCCGTCCACTGGCAACAACTGGGGCATTATTAAGGCGACAGCCCTCAATGCCTCATAGTTGTCGACAGAAGGTTGTCAGGAGAGGTGTCACTCTTTTTCTAGTCAGACCAGAAAAAAAAAAATCTTTGCGCACGGTGGGATTCGAACCACCATCCTTCTGTACCACAGCTGAGCGTGTCAATGGTTATGGTACCTCCTGCCAACGCATATGTAGTTCTCCTTACGCTGGAGAGTATTTGCACAAAGGCGTCCAATCAGACGGTCTCCAAACCGCCCTCCAGTGTCTCCAGCATTTAAGATTCACAAATAACTGTGTACTTAATCACCATCTTAACCACACATCAGTGACACAAGCCGCAACACCGCGCTAAAGGCTTTCGCCTCCCCGCACTTTAGGTTTGGTTTGGTTTGTGGGGTTTAACGTCCCAAAGCGACTAAGGCTATGAGAGACGCCGTAGTGGAGGGCTCCGGAAATTGCGACCACCTGGGGTTCTTTAACGTGCACTGACATCGCACAGTACACGGGCCTCTAGATTTTCTCCTCCAAAGAAATTCCAGCCGCCGCGGCCGGGATCGAACCCGCGTCTTTTGGGTCAGCAGCCGAGCACCATAACCGCTGAGCCACCGCGGCGGCTCACCGCACTTTAGGTCAGAAAAGTGGCCCCCTGAATTTTTTTACTTTCGCGTGCATATAGGAGAGGTTGAACACAGATCAAAAATGACAGCAGTAGAAAAGATAAGACGCACGTCACAGACATTGTTAGCACTAATGCGAGGAGGGCGACTGCTGGCTCCTCGCCACCCCGTTAGAATGTGGAGATAGTACGCGAGACCATGCATGGGATTATACGTTCCCGGTAACCATACAGTACTAATGTATGTAGGACACGCTTAGTTGGTCGATATGTTCTTAAGCAGGTGCCGTCATCCTTCGGAACGAACACAGGGTGAACAGAAGTATTTTCCTGTTCGGCAAAACAACAAAAAGAATGTTTTCCTGCAGTTGCCCTCGCTATAATCAACCATGACTGTGAAGCTGATATGTCGCCTCTTTCGGCCGTGCAGTAACCTCGTCTTCCGTGCTGTCGTTGAATTAGTTACATTGTTTGCAATGTAACCGCAATGTGTCCTGAAAATAGAAAAACCGCACATTTCATACTTCTCCTTTTTTACCTCGCGTAACAGAAACTTTGCAACTAATCCGAAAGGATAACCTTGAACAATTTAGGCGGTTAATTATTTTTGGTCGGACAATCTAAACACGTCCTCGATCCACACCACGATGCTTGCGGAGCTGGAGAGAAGTGGCCTCCCATACGTGCTCACGCGTTGCGCGAACGCGTTGTATAGTTCGAGCTCAGCGGTGCATGAATGAAACTAAACGCTAGCAGGTTTCAGGCCTGCTTGTTAGGACAATCCAGGAGCCACCTCGATCATCTCTAATACCGCCTCATTTCCCGCTATTTCCGGGTTGCCTGCGAGTTATGTGCAGGAACTACTCAAGGCAGCCCCAAGCGTTTCCATGCACCCCACTCAATCAGTCTTGAGTCACTGCATATAATTGTGAGCAGTCTCGCGTCACCACACGCCGCATCGATTATAACCCTAACACCTTTAACAGGCCGGGCCGCCGTGGTGGCTCAGTGGTTATGGCGCTCGGCTGCTGATCAGAAAGATGCGGCTTCGATCGCGGGGGCGGCGGTCGAATTTCGGTGGAGGCGAAATGCTAGAGGCCCGTGTACTGTGCGATGTCAGTGTACGGTAAAGAACCCCAGGAGGTCGAAATTATCCCGAGACTTCCACAACGGCATCCCCATAGCTTGAGTCGCTTTGGGACGTTAAACTCCCTAAACCTAACTCAACGACGTTATCCGGTGGATATCCCGTTCGGGTGATATTACCAACATTTACTTGAATCACGTCTGATTACGTTTGCATGATGCTTGTAACAAAGATAGCAATTTTTTTTTGTGATAGAAATCCGCAACGTGGTTCGCTCATTTTCATTCCTTGTTTGCGCCATCACAGATTCATAATTGAATGAAATAATCAACGTGCAAGAGGCACTGGCTCCAAAAGGAGGGTCTTAGTTTTGGAGTATATAAACTGGCTGGAATTCTTCGTTCTGTCGATGTATGCCGAATATGTTGGTGCTAGGTGACTCCTCGTTTCCAGCGTTTCTGTACCCTGATCTGTGTTTCGCATACGCTTGTTGCTGAACATGTTCGCCGTGACAGCGTGCGATGCTATGCAGATTTTACCCCTAAAACTGTCAGCAGTGGGCCAAGCAGCTACAGTTGAAACTCGCTTTAACGAAGCTGACGAGGCCCGGCGATTACTTCGTTCGATTACTTTGTAGCTAAATGTGCTAAAAAGTAAGTATGTATTGTTTCACGCGCGAAACAAACCAATTCAGCATATTTTCAGCTTTAGCTTTGCAGGCTATTCCTTAGAAAGAAAAGAGTCACAAAAATTTCTGGGCGTCATTTTCCATAAGCACCTATGCTGGAATGCACACATAGCAAACTTAAAAACAAGTCTTTCAAGGTCCCTAGGCATCATAAACTATAGAAATCTTTTACCCGTCTGGCTTAAAACAATGCTGTATCATTCTCTAATAGAATATCGACGAAAGTATTGTTTGCTAGTTTGGTGTACCACCTCAAAAGAAAATCTGACCTCCTTGTTCACTGTAAAAAAAGGCGAATCGAGGCATGTATTGTTTAGGAGCACAAGACCACACATTGCCTTATTTTCTGAAATCCAAAATACTTCGTTTAGAAGACATTATTTTATTCCAAACTGCTGTGTATGTTTACAAAGAGAGAGAGAGAGACTCTTTAATGAAATGCAGAGAATTTAGCCGGCGTTTAAAAATCGCTGGCATGCTACTCTGCGTAGGAAGGGAAATTTGGGAGAAAAAGACAGAAGGAGAGCAGCGTGGAAGAGGTAAAAGAAAAAAAAACGAAGATAAAATGCGGCCATGAAATGGGTACTAAGGATGCAATGGCGAGTATTGATGTAACCTATGGAGTGATGGAGCGCATAGTCCGACAAATGGGCTGACGAAGTTCACTGCATGAAGAATGCATGAAGGTAACGTGCAAGTGAATTTAGAGCTTATCTAGATGTCCAATGTCTTTTAAATATGTAAAAAGAAAGTTCATTGCAAGTCTCTGTTGCCTGAAGCAGGCTAAGGGACCTAAAACTTTGTCCATTGTTAGGGGCACTGGGCAGAGCTTCTGCATGCAATGTTCATAGTACGCACGCTCGTTAGCATACGCAGGGCACACAAGTAGGATATGTTTCACAGTTTCTATTGAGGCACAATTGTCACAATGCGGACTGTTCGTTTGTCCAAAACGGTATCGCAAGCGGTTTGTATATGCAGCATTCAGACGAAGT
This sequence comes from Amblyomma mixtum, assembly GCF_055824585.1. Classification (NCBI taxonomy): domain Eukaryota; kingdom Metazoa; phylum Arthropoda; class Arachnida; order Ixodida; family Ixodidae; genus Amblyomma; species Amblyomma mixtum. The sequence goes on along the minus strand of NC_143017.1, from coordinate 159,637,197 downwards.
CTTTGATAAAGTGTTTCCAGTTGCCGAGGAATTCTGGGTGAGAGTCTTGATCTAAGATGTGGGTCGATTGAGTGAAGAAATTGGTACTGATGTGTCGGCAAACTCCAAAGCCGATACGTTTCTTCGTAAGCAAAACTTTTAGCCATTTGGGACGCATCCGATTTCGTGAAAAAAGTTCGAATGTATGTTTGTATGTTTACAAAGAAATAAAACTGAATCTGAATTCTTTCAATACAACATTCATTAAACATGACCCACACTCCCTCAGATATACACGGTACGTCACTCCTCGAATTAGAACTAATTACGGTATGCAGATTCCCTCGTACGCTGTTTCGGTCTTAATTAATAAACTCCCATTCATTTACACCTTGTCTCAAGATTTCAAAATTGCTCGTTCATATAAAAATGTTATTAAACTTTACTTTCTTTCAACAGTTTGTATTTAACGCGGTTTTCTTATTCCCTATTTGCTCGATACGTTATGTTTAAAGCCTTGTCAGCTGTGTAGTGTTTCATGCAATGCGTGCCTCATGCTTCAGTGGATGCATTCATTTCCTGTTTTGTGTTGATGTTTCTTTTTAAACATTGCCCCACAGTGTTGCTGCTGTAAACTTATATTTGTACTTATATATATATTTTTTTGTTTGGGGTCTGGGGTCCCGTCAGGCAGAATTTATATGCCTTTAGCTCCGGGCTCCAGTATTTTTGATAATCCGAAATAAAATTCAGTTCAATTCAATTCAATAATCGTAGCTTCATTACAGCACGCGTTAACCGAGGTTCCACGTGGAATCGTCATTCCTTCATTATATCCATTATTTCGCTATAAACCTTTTGGTTATAACGAGGTTCCATTGTACACCAGTGTAATCAGCTGTAGTCTTCTTTCTTCACGTCTAAATCGGAGGAAATGTAATTGAGACTTTGCGCCTATTTTTCACATGTGCCGAGCAAGCTTTTCTCTTGGGTTTGTAAAAATATGCAATGAAATTTACCATTATTTGACCAACATACGCAATATGTCCATGTTACGGCCTATGAGAATCCTCAGGGACTACCCGCCGCGGTGGCTCAGTGGTTACGGCGCTCGGCTGCTGGCCCGAAAGACGCGGGTTGGATCCCGGCCGCGGCGGCCGAATTTCGATGAAGGCGAAATTCTAGTGGTACGTGTGCTGTGCGATGTCAGTGCACGTTAAAGAACCCCAGGTGGACGAAATTTCCGGAGCCCTTCACTACGGCGTCCCCCATATGAGCCTGAGTTGTTTTGGGACATTAAACCCCAATAAACCAACAAACCAACCTCAGGGACTTCCTATGGACCTCCCTTGGATGCAGAAAGTGTGGCCAAAACGATATGTGAGGGATGTCTGCGGGACTTTTCCCCGCGTCCTAGGGATATCCGCATGTCTTTTCAAGATTTCACATGGCCATCCCTTGCAAGTCAACGTTGCCACTCGGAGCTGGTGCGACGACGCTTAATGGCCGTTACTCAATGAGACCCTGGATGGACAGTTTTATTGATATTTCCTTTGAATCAGAGCAGTGGCTAGCAGGACTCTCCTCAGAAAGTTACGTCTTCATGTTCTTCACTTCCTACTTTTTGTTACTAGTACCTCCTCGTCACTATTTCTTTGATTGAATGCAAATTTTTTCCAGTGTTGTCAGCTATAATATTTTGATTTCTGTGCCAGTTTCGATCAAGTTTTCCATTTCATTTTGCGTCACAAGTGCTCTAGTCTATTCTTGCTCATATCTGCTGCTGATGTATAAACACTGCCTTCAGTATACTGAAACCCAGAGCTCCAAAAAGGCTGACCGCGTCCTCCTTGGTACAATTTCAGGCTATCAGAGCATGTTTAAAGGGACACTGAGGAGAAATTGAAGTTGGCTTGTATCGACAGAATACCAGCTCCTGATTACAAAAACGCCACTCATACTGACAACAAAGCTCTTGTAACGTAGAAAAGAGCAAGAACCAAAATACAGGTATCGCCGCCACAGGCCAAACTCGCAAGTACAAGCGTCATGACGTCATATAACAAAACAGTGTTGCTGGAACCAATGGTTCTAGCAACGCTAGGACACGAGAAGCACAAATCACTGAGGCGCAGCCAATGCATGCGCAAATCTCTTTGACGTCGCCAGATGGCGCCACGTGCCGGGCAGCTACGCGCTCGCCTGAAGCATCGGGACCAATCAGCGCCTGCTCGCCGGCGTTAGGCGGGCTCCCGGTATTCCGCTAGCGGTATCAAGGTACACGGTATGCTAAAGGTGTCTATTTGCGAGAACTTCGTTGACGACTTCGAGAACGAGATCCATCGTAACGCTCGCAAAACGCCGGTGCAAACGTAAGCGAAGCGACTGTAGCGACGGCCGCAATAGCCGATAGATGCCTTCAACGTGCTGCCGGCGGTAGCTTTCTTTTCGGCTGCTGCTAGGCCGCACTGCTGGCAGCCAGAAATCACGGAGTCTGCATCACGTCATGTTTCACGTCACTTAGTCCTCTGTCGTCATAGCCGAATCCCAAGTTTGAATCACAGTGGCGGGAAAAACCTTTTCAACTTCGAATCCAAATTTCTTAGAAATAAATGCATTTTCGCTGCCGGCCAAGTGGCAACAAAGCCATGACATGCCGAACTATCGGATTTTGCTATAAAAAATATATTAATAGTGCTCTCCTCAGTGTCCCTTTAATGTTCTCTAAACAGATCCCGCAGTCTGCACAAATAATATATCCTTGATTATGCTTACTTTTAGATTGTGTCGTGCTGTGGCAACTAAATTAACTTACTGATCACTGTTTTTTTTTTTTTTTGCACTGCGCAAAATGCTCGGTACAGCTGAGTTCTTAGATCATTCTCGACAACGGAGCCTGTCGAAACCGCTACTTGACCAATATATACAGCTAACTGCAAGAAAATGTTACGGCCAAAGGCCCATGCGTGCTGCCTTTCAAGCGTTGATGCCGGTTTTTCACCACGATCGCTTACTGCTAAGACGAACGGAAAACGATGTTTTGACGCTTACCTGCACAATGTAGTCCGGAACATCTTCGTGTTTCTCAAAAGACGTTTCATTTGGGCTAACGACATAGACGAGGTAGCCAAGGCGCTTGACAGTTTCGCGCGCTAACTCCATTGCTCCTTCGCGGCCTTCTTGCCGTGTTTTGTCGAGGCAACGCTTCACTTTTTGTCGCGAGTGCATTGCTCTTCAGAGCGTCACCAATCGCCAAGGCCGTCGTCTTTCTTTTTTTTTTTTTTTTTTATCAGTCTCAGGAATCTTGCAACTGGCTCTTATGACAGTGACGTAATGCGGCCAGCTGCTGCGTAGAAGCAGCGAGTTGGATTGCAGCAAGGTGCGAAAGTCTCATAGAACTGTTGCAGTAATTTAATACCTATGTTTTCAAAGGTGCCTGACTTCAGCAGTCTCAATGTTACCTTCCAAACTAATCAGTTACCGCTAGTATGAAGCCCTGGCCGTTCAACGTACGAAACAAACACTCGGTTAGAATCTGTGCTGCCATCTATTGAGGGTAAGTACAGTGTTCAGTACTTCTCTATTTAGGCAAGAGATGGCGACTGCTATTGATATTATGCCGACTGCAGAGGTCGTGTGCACTTTCTAATGGCGCAAATTACAATCTTACTGAGAAAAGCAGCAGAGTAGAAACTGAGATAAAAGACGTTATAGCGGAGTAGGTATGTAAAACGAGCCCCTCATTTTCCTTCCCTTGTCTACTTGACATGAATAAATTTTATCTTTCTTTCTTTCTTTCTTTCTTTCTTTCTTTCTTTCTTTCTTTCTTTCTTTCTTTCTTTCTTTCTTTCTTTCTTTCTTTCTTTCTTTCTTTCTTTCTTTCTTTCTTTCTTTCTTTCTTTCTTTCCTTCCTTCCTTTCTTCGATATTAGATCGGCATAAACCGGTAAATCGCGAACATTTCTTTTATGCTAGGACACGGTTGGACTACCGTGCGAGTTCTGGAACCACATGCACTACTTGAAGCACGATTCTGTGTGCGAATGTGCATCAGCTACTTTTTTCGCCATTGCTGCGAACACTGCATGCGCTGACCCTGCACGACGTCGAATTCCTCGCAGTACAGATTTTTACAAGCAACCCGTGCAACTTTTTATTCAAGGAAAGGCCTAAATGCACTCCAGTGATGTTTTATATAAGCACCGTGGAGATTACATAAAATATCACTGTAGTAGACGCTGCTACAGCTATCGAAGGCTATCGAAATATCGATGGAGCTTAGCGCTGCTCCGCCGACTCAATGGCCGTTGGAGCTGCCCGTGTGGAAGCCTTCAGTTCGCCGTTCAGTCGATAGCCTGAAGGTTCGAGGGCCCCCGAAATGACCGCGTGACAGCGGTATTACACAACTTGATCTTCGTGTAGCCATCGCCGAATCAAACAGACGCACGTCACCGGCCGGGCCATGCAAAGTTAGCGATGAAGCTATCGCTAAGATACCCCGCAAGCTCCTTCCTTCCTTCGTATCCCGGAATATTACGATGCTTCCTGGCTGACTGATGAGGCCCCCAATGAAAGGAACCTGGCGGAAATTGTCCCCGTTCTGAAACCTGGTAAGCAGCCAACACGCTACGCATCTTTCCGGCCCGTCGCACTACCCAGTTGCGTAGGTAAGCTTACAGAGCGGATGCTCTACAAAAGTATCACATGGTTCCTCGAAAGCTGGAATGTGTACCCCCAAGAGGAACAGGTTTCGCCACAACAGGTTTACGATTGATAATGTCGTCGCCCTCGTTTCGTCACTTGAAGAGGACGTACATGCTAGACGAATCCCGACAGCCGTTTTCCTTGACACCAAGGCCCCCTTTGACTCTGTTTGTCACCATGCTGTTCTCGCAGCCTTGGGCAGTCTTGACCTCGGAAGGGAGCTCTACAAGCGGATTGAAAACTACTTAAAAGAGCGGCAAATTTTTATGAGTAGGACTCCAAATGGTCCAATGCTGTTTGATGCAGTGCAGAAGGGCGCACCACAAGCAGCTGTGCTCAGCCCTCTCCTATTTAAAATTACCCTGTTACACTTAACAAGAAACATGCCGCAAGAAGTACTCATCGCGATTTATGTAGATAATATCTTTATCTGGAGCACATCACTCTCGCGCTATATTAACCCAGCAAAGTCTTCAGAAAGCGTTACTTAGCATCTCAACGCATTTGGCTCCCGGAGGTCTTCGTCCCTCGCCAGAAAATAGTGTTGTCATAGCTTTTACAAGGTGAACAATGACCAGATGTCCGCTCCTCCTAGGTGGACGGGTGCTACTTTACGTACTGTCTCCGCGACTCCTTGGGGTTGTGATGGGCAGAAAAATCTCTTGGACACCTTGATAAAAAAAAGAACTCTGTGAGAGCGTCACAAATTTTCACGCACATGGTGGGAAGACGATGAGGTAGCAGTTGCCGCTCAATGGTTCTGCTTCAAAAAGCCTACGTTGACGGAACATTACAATATTTTTTACCAGTACTTCCGAGATTATCGACAAGTAAGAGGGCCTTGGAAGCCGCTCCGAACAACTGCCCGTAGATCTATCTTGGCCTTCCAAGGCTATTCTCTTCCTCGGGAGCAGTAGCCGAAGCAGGACGTCTCCCGCTAGATGTCATCCCCTCCCACGAAACTATGCGTACCCATCTCCAGAATGTCCTCCAAGGGAACAAGAACTTCGTACACCGTGTCCACATGAGCCACAGTATACCTCTGGTTTCGGCCAAGCCGTGAATGTTCTGCAGCTCCCTACTATTTCTTAGCTACCGAAACTACTGCCTCCGGCCCTTCCTCCCTAGGCGCTTTCGGGTCTAAAGATGGAACAGAATGCCAAAAGACACGTGCCACAGGCTGCACTACTGCAAGCTGCTGTGACCTACTCAGCCCAGAAATATTCTCCGGACTCCCACATCTTCACTGACAGCTCAGCCTCACACCAGAGCTTTACGTGCCGTCAGCAAGCCAAATGCTTTCTTATCGCCTGCAGTCGAAGACATCATTCACGACAGCAGAGCTGTCTCCTATACCCTACGCCTATCCCCTGGCCGATGGGTGATTTTCACGGACCCCAAAGCAGCGCAACAACCCCTGTCCAACCGCTTGAAAAAATCCAATCACCATCTGGTTTCTCTCGACATCGCATACCTAGATCGCGTGGCAATTATCGCGGGCCACTACATAACATTTCAGTGGATACCAGCTCACTACGGCGTTCTAGACAACGAAAAAGCAGATGAAGCGGCCCGCAAAGGCCAATGGGATCAAAAATACACGAGGATATTCTTCACAATACCATATGCGTCCCAACTGGTCCGAAGATATGCCTATGAAGAAAAGAATCAGCTTGGGGCTCGTTGTCACACAGTTGCCCCTTTCTCCACTCAGTCGACCCACATATGATGATGATAATGATGTCCTCAGGCTGAATGGCACATACCCACGGCGGGGGATTGGCCAGGGTGCACAGCGGATACAAACGCACTCATGTACAGGTAATGGAGTATATTTAAAATTTTGGGGCGCAGAGCTAGAATTTGTACAAAACAAAAAATACGGAGAAGGAAAAGTTGTGAATTCACATTCTAGCAGAGGGATCTACCAGATCAAATTATATAATCGTGAATAGAATCGCACACTGGTTTCAGGGCATATCCCTTGGCGCTTGCCCCGAAGGATAAGAGAATCGGAATAGACAGAGGAAGCCCAAGCCGAGCGAGGGGGATCTCCAAGTAAATTCTACGGAGAGCAGCGAGCCGCCGGCAGGAGAGGAAAAAATGTTCTATAGACTCAATTTCGCCACAAGACTCACAAAGGTTGGATGTCGAAAGCCCCGATCGGCATAAATAAAGATTTAACCGCGGTATCCTGCAGCGCAAAAGGGTCATGGACACCTCACATTGCCTCGAACTGCACATCCGCACACTCCAAGGAAGTGCCAGGTGTTGAAAATCCGCTGCAGCGAAGAGAGGCTCATGGCTCAAGGTGTGGAAACGCTGGAATCGCTGAAAGCGTGCTAGAGTCAAGTAAACAGTATTTGGGACGAAAGGGACGATAGGTTCATCAAGGGTAGACTTTGCTAAAAAAACAGCTCTCTCATTAGAAACAATACCACAGTGCCCAGGGACCCAGTGAAAGCGTACTTCTGTAACATGTGGAGGAATAAAAAATTGAAGGGAACGGCTCATAGGAGTATCTCTCGTGGTTTCGAGCGCTGCCAAAACAGAAAGGTTGTCTGAGGGTATAATAACCCGAGTGATACTGCAGGGAATCCTTATTAAGGCCAACTCAATGGCCAGAAACTCAGCTACAAAAATAGGGGTATAGTCAGGGGCCCGAAATGAGTAGCTCCAATCAAGAGCCCTTGAGTAAATGCCAATAGCAGCCTTTTCATCTTGCTGGGTGGCATCTGTATAGGCGGCAATATGGTTAGGAAAATTGTCTAGGTACTCCCCTATGAGCCCCTTTAACATATTGGTGGGCAGGTTCTTAGCATTCCTTGGGAGGGTGTTGTCAAAGAAGACTGCCGAGTCAGCCCGCCTATGGTTGACTAGTACCAAATATCTCAGTGATACACAAATATTTGACAGCAGGAAATTAGTGAACACCACCTGAAGGAGCTTATACCGAGGCCAGGGAGTACCAAAGAAGAGAGTTGGGTTCGTTGTAAATATAGGGTTAGCCAATCCAGGAACTGGCACATATCAATATAGACTGTCACTTAGTCTTCCTCGCCATCTGGAAACTGTTTATCATCGTCTCCGTCTGAACGCCGCATTTATATAAACAGTTTGCGGTAACGTTTTGGACAAGTGAACAGTTCTCATTGCGACAGCTGCGGCTCAAAAGAAACTATGCGATATATTCTGTTTCAACGCTCAATGAATGCCGACGACCGTGCGAGTATGAACGCTGTATGGTGCCTCTCACCCAAGCGGACTGTGTGATTAGGACCATTAACCTGCCTTACGCTGCGGAGATGTGCGATCTACTTTTTATTTGCATATTTAGACGACGTTAATCTACTCGACAAACTCTTAATATTTCCTTAAACCTCATCGTTATGCACTCCTCATGCATAAAACTTTGTCACCCCTTTTGCAGGACATTGCACATCACCATTTATTATCTTGTGGATTTGCTGGTTGATGAACCTGAGCTCAATTCATTTATTTCAGAGTGTTACAGACGACTCTGAAGGTCCCCTGGCCTAAAAGTTGCACTCAGCAACTTGACGAGGCCCAGGGGCCTTAGTAGTAGTAGCTCAAGTTCATTGCCCATTCACGTTTCTTTTCATTATGTTTTTCTTTTCACTTCTTTGGCTTTTCTTGCTTTAGAATGTTGGGCGCCTATCTCCTTCCGTCTTTCTAGCCCCAACCCCCTAGAGCTTGTCAGCGGATTTTGCATGCAAGCTGAAATCTCTGCTTTTAACAAATTGCGTGGAATAAGATTCGAGTGGTATACTCTCATTAAAATTATCGAACTTACGATAATTTATTTTGCGACATAAATATGTCTTCGTCCTTTGCGCTGTGCATAAACATGATACAGCAACATGTCTGCACATCAACTCTTATAAAATACGTGCCAGGCTACAAAACACTCCAGCAAGTATATAATACTATTGTTGGAGGTGATAAAAATAAAACTAGCACCAGTTTCCTCAAAAGTGCCCGGATGCTACACAGCTTGTTTAAAATAACCAAATTCATTTGAAGAGTAATTAATATTACAGTAATAAAACAGACCATTAGCTTTTTAACATTATCAGGCTAGACTTGTAAGAGAGAGAGAGAGATAACTTTTATTTTTCAGCTCAAGTCCGAGCCTTCTTAGTTGCCCGTTTGGTGGGCGCTATTTATCGGCGGTGGCAGAGTAGGGCCACGTGTCCCTTGGATGCGTCGGATGTGGGCGGCGAGGAGCGGCCAGAGGGTGGGCTGCAGAGAGGTTGGTGGAGCGGTCCATCGGGCCCACGTGAGGTGAAAGGGGGGAGGCAAGGTATGCGAGGAAGGTATGGTGGGAGAGTTAGTGGCGCGGGGGCATAACCAATACGTATGAATGTTGGAGGGATGCTCTCCGCACATGAGACAGGCGGGTTTGCCAGGTTTATGAAGGATATAGTGGGAATACAGTTCGCAGGGAAGGGAGTTAGTCTGTGCCTGTCGAATTAGAGAGGCGTCAGCACGGCAAAGGAAATGGGAGGGTGACGGAAGGGTTCGTCGCATGTGCCGCAAATTGCGAAGGTGTTCGCGGCGGTCCTGTCGGTGTGTAGCGCGGTCTGCCTTGGGATTATAATGGGCTGGCCAGGCAGTCGGAGGGCCCGGTGGTATTTTTTCACGGGCCAGAGCATGAGCAAGCTCATTCTCCGGTATACCTTGATGACCAGGAATCCATTCAAGGCGGACATGGAGCGTAGGGTGGGCTGTTAGGTATTGCAGCAAAGTGTCTAGGATATGGGGAGGGAGTTTTTGAGATTCGAATGAGCGTATGGCAGCCTGAGAGTCTGCACGTATGGTGATGGTGGAGGACAGGTGGTCGTGAAGCGTAATCGCCTCTGCTATGGCCAGAGTTTCTGCGTCGGTTGAGGAGGGCACTCCTGTGTGGAGATGTGTGGAGGTGCTTCGAGGGCCGACTACTGCAGTAACTACTTGGTGCTCGAGGATATGGGCATCGGTATAGTAAGTGTCGTGGCCCAGTACGGGTAAATGGTTCGCCAGTGCTTCACGCCGCCCGGGATTTATCGTTGGAGACATGTGGCGTGGAATGGGTTTTACAGTAAGACGCGGGAGGCTTTTCCACGGGGGAGCAGATGGTTGAAGCGGGGGTAGTTGGGAAATGGTGTGTCCGAAAAGGCTGAGGAGGTCTCTGCCTTGCTCGGAGGTAGAGAGACGGTGTATCTGGGCTCGGTGGTGTGCTGCTGCGCGTTCTTCGAGGGAGTTGAAAATGGCGGCGTCTGCGATCAGAGCATTTGCGGCGTAGATGGGAACTCCCATGGCTAATCGAGTGAAGCGACGCAGAGAGGCTTCCAGTTTGCTTACTTGAGAGGATGTGAGGCGTTGATAGGGGTAGGCGTACATGACCCTCGAATAAACGAGTGCTTCTATAACTCGACGGAGTTCGTGTTCTCTGAGTCCATGCTTTTGACGAGATATGCGGGACAGCATGTGGCGAATTTGGTTCAGTTGTTGCAGGAGTTGGCTAAGCCACACGTTGCACTTGCCATCTTGTTGAAAAGTGAAGCCAAGGATCTTGATGTGGCTCCGTCGGGGAATAGGGGTTTGCGCGAGAGAGAGTTGAATGAGTTCGCGGTAGGAAGAAGCGGTTTTTTGAGGAGCGTTAGAAACCACGATGTATTCCGACTTTTCGGCGGAACAACTCATACCTATGCGGCGTGCATGCTCCTGAACGACGTCGAGGCCTTGCTGCAAAGTGGATTCTAGTTCCCCGGCGTTTCCTGTGGTAGACCAGAGAGAGATATCATCCGCATATATAGCGTGGCGTAGGCCAGGAATTTCAGCGAGTTTTCGGGGCAGTTCTTTCATTGCCAAGTTGAAAAGCATAGGTGAAAGAATGGATCCCTGTGGTGTACCTGCGGTGAGGGGAAAGGGGGCGGAAGGTGTGCCGTCGGGGCCAATGATTCGGAGGGTCCTGTCTGTAAGAAAGTCTTTTATGTAGTTGAACATGCGGACCCCAGGGCGAGTGTCTGCCAGGTTGGTGAGAATTGCGGAGTGGGCGACATTATCAAAAGCCTTTTTGATATCCACGCCGGTCAAAACTCGAAGCTGTGCGCTGCTTGGGAAGGCGTACAAATCCTCATAGATTTGCCGTCCAATGTCTTGTGTGCATACGTGGGCGCGGAATCCGACCATAGTGGGAGCAAGACAGCGATTGGTATGCAGGTGCCATTCGAGGCGGGTAAGGGCCATCTTCTCCATCAGCTTCCCTAGGCAAGAAGTCATAGATATAGGTCGGAGGTTAGTGATGAGCGCAGAGGATTTTCCTGGTTTCGGAATCATAATTACGTGTGCCTCTTTCCATGCAGCGGGAATTTTCCCGGAGCGCCAAACAGTATTAATAATCTGAATAAGTTCGTCTAGTTTTGAATCGGGGAGATTACGGAGTATACCATAGGTAACTTTATCTGGGCCGGGTGCTGTGTTTCGCTTAAGGGAGCGTAGAGCAGCCTGAAGTTCGGCGAATGTAAAGTCGGAATTCATTCCTTGTTCGTCTGCTTCTTCTTCGGTGTAAGGGTATGACGGGGAGCTGGCAGGAGAAGTAGAGGATGGGTAAAATTGATTTCGGATTTGCTCAACCAGCTCTTCTTGTGAGACGGAGAGGGCCAACTGTAGCTTTTGAAGTGTGTTACGAGGTTTACCCTGTCCAAGTAGGGTGCGCATAATGTGCCAGACTTTTGGAGTGTGGAGTCTCTCGACCATGTCATCACAGAGCTGAAGCCAGTTGTTCGTGGCTAGTTGGTCAGCGTATTCTTGGGCTGCTTGCGTTAGTTCAGCAACTTTTCTTTTCAATGCGTGGCTAGATCTACAGTTGCGCCAAGCTTTTATGGCCCGGCGACGTTGTTTCCATAGCCCAAGTAGGTGTGTGTCAATGTATGGATAGTCGGGAGATCGGTGGATATGTTTGGTGTGTTGGGAGACGGTCTCCATAATGGCGCTACACCATTTTTCGGGGTCCTCGAGTGAGACTGATAAGGAGTCGAGGGCCGGCCGAGCCTTTGGCCAGTCTACGAGCATAGTGGGAGGTAGATGTGTTCCGGGTGGTCTGGAGGGTCGCTGGGACGTGAGCGTTATCTGAAGAATACAGTGATCACTCCCCATCGTGTCACCCGTATTACTCCAAGAAGCGCGGAGATCGCTGCGAATCCATGCGAGGTCGGGGTTTGTGTCGGATTGTGCTCCACATCCTAGACGTGTAGGCATGAACGTGTCATTCAGGAGGGTGAGGTGATGAATACTGGCGAAGCGGTCGAGTTTTCGTCCGGAGGCTGAAGTACGGTCGTATCCCCATGCAGGGTGTGGGCAGTTGAAGTCACCAAGAAGGACGAAAGTAGTAGGGACATTAGAGGCAGGAAGGGCCGTATGCAAAGGTGGGATGCTGGTTTTGGAGTCGGAGGGAGTCCAGTAGCAGTTTAAAATCGTGATACGGTGACCCTGATAGGTGGAGTGTGTCAGGACATGCTCTTTCGTCCCGGAGTTGAGGTGGGATGTATCTTCCTGAATGGTGGGTATCGTGCGCCGTATGTATGTAACCGTCAAAGTCGGCGGAGGAGGGGGCGTTTGATGTCCTTTTCTCTTCATGACTATACTTGGCTGAGTAAAATGGTCGTAACCTGGCAGAGAAAAGGCACCGCGCGTTTCCTGCAGTGCGATGACGTCTGGGTTAACGCCAGTAATCTGCATGTGTTGCAAGAGGGCATTTTTCTTGCGACGAAAACCGCGGCAGTTCCACTGCCAAATAATTAGAGGGTTTTGGGGTGGGGATGTGTGTCGCATGATATTACTCATCATGCCGGTCTTCCTCCATTGTGTCGAGGTTAGGCACTAGAGGGGCGCTTGCGCGCTTTCGAGGGGGAGCATTGGAGTCTGCGTCGGGAGAGGGTGGGGCAGAGGACGCGAGGGAGAGGAGATGGTGCTCTAGTTGCTCGACGCGAGCCGTCAGTTGTTGTAAGGCCAATAGGACGGGAGCAAGGGATTGCTGTATGAGAGCAATAGCGTTGTCGGTAGGGAGGGGTGAAAGTGGAGTAGGTGTGGAGGGGCGTGAGTAAAACCGGTTTTGGAAGGACGGGGGAGGGGGTGCGATGGATGTGGGAGATGGACCGCTCACCTGGTGACTTGGTGGAGTCTGTGACTGCATCACGGAAGCTTGCGGTTTAGTAGAGGAGGTGGAGGTGCTGGTTGCCGCACCAGAAGTGGTGGACGGTGGCCACTTGGCAGAGGGCTTGGTTCGAGATTGACTTCTTTGCGCGGTCTCGTGCCCCGGGCTGTTGCTGCTGCTGCTGCAGGAGAGCTGAAGGGCCTCGTAGCGGTTCGAGGTAGGCAGGGGCGGCCAGATGGTCGCGTCGGCTTTAGGGGGTGGAGGGGCGGCGCGGGCGCGATGGCGTCGTTGGGCGCGGTGCCACTTTAGGACTGCAGCGTCGGCGTCTTTCCTTGCGGGGCATTCAGGATGAGACGGTGTGTGGTCGCCCTTGCAGTTCCAGCAGTGTGGTTCACATTCGTGTGGGATAGTCGTTGGGTCTTGGTCAGGAGGAAACGGTTGGCTGCAAATCGAGCACCGAACAAGGCTAGGCTTGTTAGGACAGACGTCGGCACGGTGTCCTATGGCGTGACAATGCGTGCATTGTTTGCTGTGCGGCTTTTGCGGGTAGACGCGGTACACTCCGCTGTAGAAGACGGCATAGCGTGGTAGACGGGGCCCTTCGACGGTGAGCAGAAGTGTGTTGGTACGTCCGAGACGGCGGGCGCTTAGGAGTCGGGTGCCGTCAACACGAAGGTTAGCGGCAAAGTCGTCTTCGGTAAAGTCCATGGTGATGCCGTGTATAACACCACGGGCGTTAAGGGGGTCGTTAGCTACGTACGAGGTGACTTCGTACTGTATGTTGTTCAGTGAAACTTGCTTGAGTTGGAGCAGCTTGTCCGCAGCGGCTGGGCGGTGGGTATCGATGGCCAGGATGTTTTGCGAGGTGCGGAGTTTGATGTAGGTATTGTCACGTTCAGTCTTGGTTAGGCGGGCGGAATCCATGACGGACCGACAGAGCACAGGGAATAAAGTGTTGCCGAGGTTGAGGTGGTTCGCAAATTTCATGACGATCGTGGCTGCGGTGGCTTGCCGGGGCGCCGCGGGAGCACAGTGCTTGTGATTCAGCGCCTGGGCTGCTGACTGGCTAGGCGAGCTCCCCGCCGTTCCGGCTGCGAGCATGCTGGCGAGCGCGGGGGGCGTTGCCCCGGCGGTGCAGATGTAGGCTTGGCTTAGCGCGCCCGGCGTGGGCGGCCAGCCAGATGCTGATGTGCCAAAAAACGGCGCAGAACGCTTGGAATTTTGGTTACCAGGCGTACAGGCGATGAAGTAGCGCTCCTGTAGAACGGTTGGTGGCGATCCGAGGTCAGGAACCTGGACGTAGACGTGATTTTGCTGGAGCTCGGTGTGCGCACAGCCGATCACGGTGGCGCTGGTCAGACTTGTAAGCTTATTGCCTGCATGCCTGAAAAATTATTGGCGGTAACGGTGGCGACACAGCACCTTGGTGTGAGAGGATGGAAAGTCTGGACGGCGATCGAGTTTGCCATGCGGCAGCGGCACCGCTCCTTTGAGTTGGAGGCAATTTGAGAATCACGAAGGTTCTCAATCAGTAGGCAAGTACAGGTTCCATAGAAGGCTATTTCGGTGCGATGATCAACGAATCCAGCGTCCCGGCAAGAATGCAGGCATATTCAGTTCCTCTCTTTGTGGAGGCACGCTTCATGCCGTGTAGTGCCCGCGCTGGCCGCCTTAACGAAATAACCCCTTCAATATGTCTGCTGCAGGGGGGTAAAGCTGAGATAGCAAAGCGCCATCTTGGACGCCAACTCACAACCAGGGTTGCCGTTGGGAACATTTTAAAAGGAGCCAAAACTTGAGCTGAAAGTAGCCAAAAGTAGCCATGCCATTCAATCTTGGTGCCAAATTTGTAGCCAAATAGAATAGAAGCGATATTACGAATCTGACTTTTACCTAAGATTAGTATTTTAAATCAACGCAAGAAACGGAATAAAGAGCACAAAATTTTAGCCCTTTTTCTAGGTCTTCAAGGCGCAGGTATATTACAAATAGATGAATTATTAAGTGCTCTGTGCGCGTATATAGTGTGATCTAGCTTGCGAGTGATTTTGTAACATTCTAGACAACAACCCAGTAGGACACAAGCTGTTTTAGCCTTGAAGCCGTAGGGCGAACTTGATTTGTGTAATCACCGTAATGCAGTGGAGCATCATATTGTTGCGCACCTTTTTTTTTTTACTAAGTTATCATAGGGGAACACTTGCTCAGCATCAGAGTTGGAAACTCAAAGTGACACAACTTTGTGCCTTATTGAGCTAGGTGTGGAAAAGGCCATTCGCCGCAAGTGTCTTTGTACGATCCGGCCAATGTGTGCCACAAACTCAAACATGATGTGTGATCAAGGTCACGCTATTGTTTGCAGTTGCCGCATTTCTGACTCCAGCTCTATGGAGCAACATCCATAAAAATGCAATGGCAGCTTTAGTATGCCTTCGCTGTCCTTTGTGCTTTCAATGTCATCAGGATTGATGGCATGCAGCTTCCGAAATGCAAGGCATTTGGAAACCGCTGCAGTAGTTGTATCGACATTTGCCTCAAGAACTGGAAGCAGCGGTCTATCACGGCTCCTTGGCCTAGTGAAATCTTTTCCCTGAAGATGTTACCTTATTCAGCGTCGCTCTGCCCGCGCATGTAAGCTACATAGCTACCCTAGCCGTGCGTGGGGATGCCTCGATGCGCACCGGCCCTGCTGGCGGGGATGCTGCAAGTTAAAAAAATGGCTAGTAAATGCGCCAAAATAAAAGTTCAAAGTAGCCAGGAAGTAGCCAGGGAGCCAACCTAAAATTTTCATCGCCAGACAGGTTTCAAAAGTAGCCAGTTTGGCGTAAAGTAGCCACCAACGGCAACCCTGCTCACAACATACTATTGTGGCCAGCACAGTTTTTTCTTGTAAAGTCAAGGATGGGTGAAGTTTGAACTTAAATTCGGAAAACTGCGGCAGAGAAAATAAATGTATGTCAATCTGACACGTATTTTCAATGTTTTAAACACATTTTTAAATTTTTAGCATACTGATTATGGTCATTTCTTTTAATAACGGACGATTGTTAACATATTCACGAGAAAACTACAAGTAAACGCTCTCGGAGTTTCGTTTTTAAAGTTATGCTTTCGAATCTGGTTTCAGGTTGCTTAAGCTATGGGATCAAGCCGCTTAATGCAAGGAGCTGCATACGACGAGGAGTCACTCGCGCTCTCGTGCACCGCGATGCCGCCTTCGTGCGTTGATGCATGGCAAAAGCTCCAAAAGGATCGGGCATTTCGCATCATTTGTGAGTAAACGTGGGAAGTGATGCATATGCACATTTCGCGACAACTGTGTACTGCAAAGCGTGTGAACGAAAATCTCCCGCTCTCGAAACTCTCTTTAAAGGCGGATGACACCAAGCGAATGAACCTTGCTGCCGTTTACTTTTTCACAGCATTCGGCTTTAAAAACGCCATTGCCTCAGTCTACTTGACAGAGTAAACATTGGTGCTGCTTATGAAGGGTGCAGGTGTTCTTGCCTAAATGCATTTTTATTACGTTTGTCACCACTAATGCATGCGGTAATTCAAGGTAACACTGTTGAAATGAACGGCCGCGCAACGACAACAGCACAAGAAGGAGGACAACAAATGCGCACTCTACCAACTGTTTATTAGACGGAAAAGAGGCACACTGATGACGCTCAGCTCACGCATGTGACAGCGCATTATCGCTCCGAACTCAGGGAGTGACAGGAAATCGGCAAGAAAACAAGACAGCTTACATGTAATCGCAGGACCCTTTTTATCCCGTGCGTATAAAGTACTAGCGGCACTAGCTTCTCATAAATGGGTTTGGGTAAACCAAAAAGAGGAAAAAAAGAAATGTCAGCAAAAAGGCAGCGTCATACATTAGAAGCAAAAGCAGTCAGAAACCTAAAAAAAACAACACAAAAGCAAATAAGAACAAAAACCGACCACAACCACCAACCAAGCACCCACATTCTAGTGCGCACTATGCTAGACATGAAACGAAGGTTTCTCGAGCGGTACATGCTGTTTCATGCATTTCTGCCTCCATCTTGTTTCAGTCGTTCGTGATGAAGCTCCGAGCGCTGCTGCGCACGAAAAATCCCATTATGGGCTCGTCCCGCGCCAGAAAAAAAGACGGCACCGTCTTCCTCGGCGAAGGAGAAAGATTTTAAAAAAATGCGAGAGGACCTCCTCGGTAGTTTAACAAACCTTCGACATTTAATATAACAAAACGCTAATCATTCAAAAGGAACTAGGCGAGCAGTTGCTCCATTTACCTTGGTCATTCGTTTCCTTTGCGAATTGTGTTCGTCCTTTTGGGGCCAAAGCAAATTTCCGGCAACACTCGGCAAGTCATGCAAAATCCCGCGCGCTCTACGGACGAAATACACTCCAAGCGCGTCACAGTCGCGGTACTTGCCTTCAAACAACAATTCAGAAGACGCAAGCCACCTATATGAAATTACAGCCGATATGCGACACTGCATACCATTGGAAATGATGCAAACGCGACGATTTTGCGGTTGTTTACAGCAGTGTAGAGCAGTCGAGAGCATGGAGGTTCGAGAGCTACTCTGCATACCGCCATCTTCACACGGACAACGTTGCCAGGCTCCAACTCCGTTCTTTGTCCAGATTTAGCAAGTGTCTAAACAGCTGGAAACACACGCAAACCGTTGGATCATGGCGGCGTTCATGCGTTGCCCACTGGTACGCATGGTCTCAATGGGCAGCTTTCCCTCTAGAGTTGGTTATATTAACTCTACGGCATGCTCTACGGTCTGTTGGATCGATTGCATCAGGCCTGGCCCCAAATCCAACAAAAGCACTTTGGCGTCTGTTTTCTTGTGTTGTGCTTAATAACCACCATTGACAGTTACGGAATATATTGTCATTTTTGTTTGGTTATTTCTATCAACAAAACAGCCTGGAAGAGTTTTACCCACCTACTTACCGAAGTTCGTTGGCGATGAAATTTCGCCGTTATACACATCGCAGTGCCCAAACAACCTGTTAAGTGCTAAATTATTAGTGTTTTCTGCAACCACGAAAAATAACACATACTCATCAAAGCGGAAACGCACTTTACTGCCTCTTTGGGACCATGCAACTCTCGAGCAGTGACGTCACGTCAACTTGGCTCTCTTTCCAGCTTTCAAAAGGATTTGCTGAACTGAGGCGACTGCAGTAATTATTGAACTTCTATATACTGTTTGCTGCACCGAAAATTAGAAATAGAAACTCTCGCTTAGGCCTGGGAAATTGCTTCAGCGATAGCCAGGGGCACGTACTGGCACTACCGCCATCAGCGGCGGCAGGGCGCATTCGGCAGATGTGGACCCGTGATTTAAAAATTCCTCACCCGCCTTTTTAGTCAGCGCTTTTTCAAGCGAAGGTTGGCTCCTCTAGCCGTCGCCCTGGAGACGTGAGAAAAACGCACACTTTTTTTCTTTTTTGCACGGCTCCAACAGCAGGCTGGCTGGCCGTATACCGCAGCTTTGAGTAGAGCTTCTCCACGCTTCGGTTTTCTCTTGCGCCATATGATCGAGCTTTTACGTGAAACGCCATGTCTCTCCCTCGAGTTTGATTACGAAGGGTAGAGTCAGCACTGAATATTATTTCACCCGTTCGTGCAGATACAGCGCATCGGTTCAACTGACTCAAAACGAACTGTTGAGCTAGTTCGTATCTCATGCTTCCAATTCCACAGCGCGAAAAAAAAAAAAGGCCGCAACCGTTTGGAAGAAGTTCAAGTAACGAGCGTTAGCAGTGTCAAACTCGCATAGTTGCACCTCTATACACCATATTAGAGCGCGACGTCATCATTGGCACGCGGCAGGTGGTTGTTTCTAAAATGCTATTGTAGATGGCGCTACAAGTCCCAATGCAAGATGTGCTGTTTTCTATTGCTGCCACAGATGGCGCTGTGATCTCGGGGTGGTAGCAGACCCCACGAAATCTCGAAACGTGATGAGTAAGAGGTTACGCTCTTAAAAGGACAAGGACGGCACAGGAACACAACAAAGCGCTGACTACAACCAAATTTATTGCCATGCGCTGCGCCTACATGTATACAGTTCAGCGTGCATGCGAAGCGAAAGGAAAAAACAGTAAGTCAACAGAGCCTATTTCGTCCGCATACCGAGCTTTAACGAAGTCTATACCTCGTCATGCATGTAACGCGGTCGCTCAGATCGACCGGTCATGCATGCATACAGTCGTGTACAGAAGAATACCAATCACACCACGGCGGTCAGACTATTCGGGCGCCTTACTTACCGAAAATCGATAGGGGTTTGATACGTATCCAAAGAGATTTCGTTCGTATGCTTCCGCCTAAAGGCAACAAACCTCTATGTTTCTGTTACGCAGTGCTAGGGAAGAGTTTGAACGCCGAAGCGTGGTCAGCATTATACTATCCGTCTCTGTACAACACGCACATCTATCCACAACGATGGAAAGCGTCGGTCGGCCGTTGTTGAAACGCAACGCTGCACAGTTCGGACTCGGGGTATACCGCAGGTGCCGACATTGAAGCGTGCGAAGCCAATCCGAGAAAAGACATCGTCGTAGTCGTTTCGGGAGAGCTGGAATTCGCTGCAGGTGAAATAAGTAATTAGATAGGTCGAAACGTGTAGGGCAGATAACTTTCACATTCGTGAAATCGCTAGTTTAGCATATCGTGCGACGCATTTCCATACGGTTAACCGAGTGGAAAAATTACTTTTTGCAATACCGTAGTTTCCGGGCTAAAGGCCGCACTCGGAGTAGACTTCAAGGGCCGTGATCAGGTGTACTTAAATTTTCTTTTTTCCTGCATAAATAAAAGACTATATTATTCGGTATCAATGTGCGGATAAGTGCCAGTAGACAGTCGTAAAACATGTGGGCTGCGCGAAGTGATTTCCGCACTCTCCGACCTCCCACTCCTCTGCGAACAAATTGTAAGGCGCAGTTGATGCATGCAGCGCAGTAAACCAGCATCAAATGAGCGTTCAAGGCCACTTCAAAGGCGCTTTGCGAATTCTCGCAAGGGAAGATGGTCGGGTTCCTTGCTGACCCTATAGAATTACTAGCATGGCTTGCGAGACAAGTAACAACGATGGCGACAGAAGCACAGCGCATAGTGTTACGGTGTTTTACCGCAATAGCTTTACGGCTCCCTTCCTGCAGAAAACCCGGCTTCATCATCTTCCTACCGGGCTGTGAGAAACCTGGTTAATAGAAAGCAACCTAGAAAGAGAACGGAAATAAAAACCAGGGAAGAAATATAATCTCGGCACCGTCACAGCATAGCGAACCGGAAATTGCAAATAAATTGGCGGAAACACACGCAGAAGTTGCAACAGTACGACACCATAGCACGGAGAATTATACGCGACGTGACATGTAATGGGCAGTCGTGAAAGCAAGCATACTTCTCAATCCCCATCTGTACACAGTGCGCAAAGCGCCAAAATTTGACATTTAAGCATGTATTAAGCGCGCTTTGTATCCCGGAAAATGTTCATAACCATGCGTTACAGTGTGAATCACTTAGAGATTACGTATAACTGAATTCTTTAACTCTTTAATTTCTTTACCGCGCCATAGGCAATGGGTCATATATATCACCCACGTTTTCAACCTACCGCCAAAAATTCAAGACGGAGCTTCTGGACAAGCCGTGCCATGTAGTTTGCTTTTATAGCACCATTTTTCTGTTTCGGCTTTTTTTTTCATTTCTCACGTGAGGGGGCGACGTGAAAAATGGGCAGTAGTTTCGTATTACCGTTTACGTTGTATTTCATGCACTGCACTTGATTTGTAAACGATGAGACTAGTTTTATTTGGTACTTGAGGCTCCTCGCAACATACTGCCAAGATTTTTTACCAGATGGGCCAAGGAGATTTTTGATTATGATGTCAAGAAAGGCCACGCTTCCTTTTCACCCATAGAGCCCATTCATACCCCCTCACCCCCCCCCCCCCCCCCCACACACACACACACAAAAAAAAAATGACAGAAAGAAATGGAAAAGTAGGAACTACAAGCTTTCCTATATATAAAAAAAGAACAGAACATGTGCAATGAGCAGCACATCCCACATCTACCTCCACTTCATGTCCTCACGCAACCGCTTGCTCTAGTGGCGCATCAGTCACACTGCCCAACTTGAAAGGCCACGGAAAGTACAGTGTATTATGTACGCAGCTGAAAAGCGCAAGACTGATAGGTAAGTACATGTCAAACATTTTTTTTATATTTTTGTAAAAAAAATCAATTTCTGTCTAAGTGCGGCGGCTTATTTCTGTTTTTGTTATGTGCTTTTGTGTGTTACCAACATATCTAACCAATAAATTTTCGAAAAGTTAGGCACACAACTCTGAAATTTTTTTTTCTTCAGAAGTATAATCCATAAGCTACAGTTTAACTAATTACAATGCGCAGCGCATTTAGCACTTCTTGCACTAATCATTTCTCTTTCAATACACCCAGATTCGACCATTTTTGCGCGGTAAGAAAAGAGTTAAATGCCTTCGAGGGTCCAGCTGGCCGAATTCTTAGTGAACACTTACATGTCTTCCTATCGCATCATTTAAAATGTGATCACCAATCAGCCAGGATCGAAGGGAAAAGCAAACCCATAGCATGGCCAATTTCTCCTGTATCCTACAACATTTCCCATCTCTTCTTTGAGTTGATGTTGAAAGCGGCAACGCACTAGCATCGTGAAATTCCTTAAATATTAGGCGCAGTGAGGTCTCTAAATGTGCATCGTTTCTTAAATGTTGGTCTCTTTCGCACCGAAACTCGATAAAATTTGCAAAACGTGCCCTCAGAGTAATTTGCTGGCCGCCTGTTGTACCTGTACCTAGACACTAAAGCAGCACTGCTAACTTTACTCGCAAACTTTAATCTTGAACCCATTTGTCTCCATGGTTAGTAATATTAAAAAAAAGACACTGACATAAACCATGTTTCTGCCGAAGTTAAGCGATAACTGATAGCCACAATATTAGCGTATGACGCCGAGGTCACAGCGGAAATAAAGTTAGCAGACGGAAAGGTTTGAAACACCAAAGCCAACGTGCGCTATGGCAGACGCGCTCAACGGCGGAGACGTTACTTAGTCACGTAGCCAATGCGCTATTTAACTTGACTGCCCGTACCAAAAGGTTAAAAACGGACTCTTGCTATGACCAAACGTATCTAGTCGCTTCCGCGCAGTTATTTTCTATACTATACTAGCGATAAACTAGCGAAAACGCTGGCGCGCTCACTGGTGCCATCCAGTGCGTATAGCCGGCGAGCGTGAGTGGCCTTCGAAGCGTGCCGTGTGCAGTGCACGCCAGAAGTGGGCGAGAAGAATCGAAAAGGAAGCCGGGGGGCGCCGAGTAGAGTCCTATTACTTTCCTGATAGTCAGGCACCAAGGCCGCTCCTACGAGAGATCGAGCGGCCGTTGTTGTGCGCAGTGAGAGCCAAAGTGCAGTTTCTGCTCAATGTTATGCATGACCGAGCAAACGGAAAGATAGAGCGTTTATGCGAGTGTTTGTTGTTTCATCCGTACCTTGAAGCGGATGGCAACCACACGTATGGCTCAAATGGGGCGTGATAGTTTCACCACGTTTTGGTAGATGGCGGCGTCTACACTCCCCTCTCCGCCGTCCTTCCTGGCGTTTCAGAGAGCGGGGCCCCACTTCCTGAATGCTGCATACCCCGTGGTTGCACTCAACAAGACTACACGTGGTCAGCACACTACCTGTTTATGGAAACAGATAACATGACAGGAAAGTGGCGGACATCAAGGGCATTAGAAATTCTGCACCACCTGTTGCGGAAGAACAAGGAACTGCTACGGGCAGGGAATATAGGTTTTAGCTAAATATTGTCTGTGTTTACTCTAACAGACATAAGCTCCCATTCTTCCCGTTTTTATCCCCTTTAGCATGGGAATTTCAGTTGCAATCACCGAGTGCCAGCCATTCACCTCTTCCCTCGCCCCCAACCCGCTTCTCCCTTTCTCTTTTCGTTTTGACATCAGGAGAAGTAATGGTTCACCCAGTTCACTCGGCACCAAGGGCACTAAAAGCGAACAACCGAGAAGGTAGAACCCAGAGAAAAAGTATTTTTATGAACCATAAACCAGATGGAAGTACCTCGCACTTGGATGCTATTGAACAAACTGTGTCATATTTTTTTTTTTTTTTTTGAGGTGAGGAATTGGGGGCGGGGGGAGGTCCCACGTCTCAAAATAAAGAGCTCTGTAGTTTACTGAACGCATTGCGGACTACACTGATACGGACGAGATTATTTCACGAGGCAATAGAAGCTCAGCACCAGAAGAGCGCCAGTCTTGGGATCTCCCCCTGTGACGGAACCGAGTTGGATAAAGCGAAGTATAAGCACTACGGTACACGAAAATAAGGGAAGGGTTCTCGGCATTTCTATGACCCTAGATATGGGCCAAATTGACTTTAAGGACTGCGTGTGTCTCAAATCGCACAAAGCGCACTCCACTACACCGCTTTGCATCATCCGGAAGTACAAGTAGATTGGAGGAGAGAGCGAGAATGCAGAGCGCTCTCTCCTAATTATGCTGTAAGCGAGCATACAGAAAGGAAAGGAGCCGACTCACAGGAAGCGCAAGGAGATGACGGAACAGACATGCTACAGCTGCCAAATGATGCCGCCAAGAGTAGATTCTAAGTCTAAACCACGTCCGACTGACTGACTGAAATGACTGACTAACTGACTGAGTGAGTTAGCTGAATGACTGATTGAAATAACTGACTGGCTGACTGAAATTACTGACCGAAATGACCGCCTGACTGGAATAACTGACTGGCTGTCTGAAATTGACTGACTGACTGACTGAAATGACTGACTGACTGATTGATTGAAATGACTGACTGACTGAAATAACTGACTGGCTGACTGAAATTACTGGCCGAAATGACTGACTGACTGCAATAACTGACTGGCTGTTTGAAATGACTGAATGACTGGCTGACTGAAATGGCTGACTGAAATCACTGACTGACTGGCTGACTGAAATTACTGACCGAAATGACTGACTGACTGACTGGAATAACTGACTGGCTGTCTGAAATGACGGAGTGACTGGCTATCTGAAATGACTGACTGACTGGCTGACTGAAATCACTGACTGACTGACTGACTGACTGACTGACTGACTGACTGACTGACTGACTGACTGACTGACTGACTGGCCGACTGGCCGACTGGCCGACTGGCCGGCTGGCCGGCTGGCCGGCTGGCCGGCTGACTGACTGACTGACTGACTGACTGACTGACTGACTGACTGACTGACTGACTGACTGACTGACTGACTGACTGACTGACTGACTGACTGACTGACTGACTGACTGACTGACTGACTGACTGACTGACTGACTGACTGACTGACTGACTGACTGACTGACTGACTGACTGACTGACTGACTGACTGACTGACTGACTGACTGACTGACTGACTGACTGACTGACTGACTGACTGACTGACTGACTGACTGACTGACTGACTGACTGACTGACTGACTGACTGACTGACTGACTGACTGACTGACTGACTGACTGACTGACTGACTGACTGACTGACTGACTGACTGACTGACTGACTGACTGACTGACTGACTGACTGACTGACTGACTGACTGACTGACTGACTGACTGACTGACTGACTGACTGACTGACTGACTGACTGACTGACTGACTGACTGACTGACTGACTGACTGACTGACTGACTGACTGACTGACTGACTGACTGACTGACTGACTGACTGACTGACTGACTGACTGACTGACTGACTGACTGACTGACTGACTGACTGACTGACTGACTGACTGACTGACTGACTGACTGACTGACTGACTGACTGACTGACTGACTGACTGACTGACTGACTGACTGACTGACTGACTGACTGACTGACTGACTGACTGACTGACTGACTGACTGACTGACTGACTGACTGACTGACTGACTGACTGACTGACTGACTGACTGACTGACTGACTGACTGACTGACTGACTGACTGACTGACTGACTGACTGACTGACTGACTGACTGACTGACTGACTGACTGACTGACTGACTGACTGACTGACTGACTGACTGACTGACTGACTGACTGACTGACTGACTGACTGACTGACTGACTGACTGACTGACTGACTGACTGACTGACTGACTGACTGACTGACTGACTGACTGACTGACTGACTGACTGACTGACTGACTGACTGACTGACTGACTGACTGACTGACTGACTGACTGACTGACTGACTGACTGACTGACTGACTGACTGACTGACTGACTGACTGACTGACTGACTGACTGACTGACTGACTGACTGACTGACTGACTGACTGACTGACTGACTGACTGACTGACTGACTGACTGACTGACTGACTGACTGACTGACTGACTGACTGACTGACTGACTGACTGACTGACTGACTGACTGACTGACTGACTGACTGACTGACTGACTGACTGACTGACTGACTGACTGACTGACTAGCTGGTTGGCTGAGATTTTGCTCTTACTTGGACGACGTAGTACACAACATCCTCATATCCTTCGAATCAGGTCTCGTTCATTCAAACAGCATAAAAAAAGTAGCCTTCACGCTTTCCCATTCACGCGTCGCGTCCATGACATTGGCACGACCTGCCCCTCGTGCCTGGTACTAGCGAGGTTATCAATTATTTTCTTCTTTCGTTGACCTTTATATTGCGAAGAGACTGTGATTTTGGCTCCTTTTTCCTTCTTCCTCTTAGTCCCTGCTAATATACGGCTCCCACAGGCCCATACTTTCCTACCGAGAACGATACGCTGACCCCGCAGTTGTCTGTGGTGAAACAGCTTACTAGCTTATAGGGAGATAAGTGTGGAAGTACAGATACTGCCGAAGTGGTTAAATAGTACTTACACCTTTTATCCGGCAAGAAACGTCAATGTAAAGCTGTTTTACGCAGATAAACAGGCTGCAATCATAGAAAGACAAAAATAAAAGAGAAAATTTGCATGCCTACAGTGAGAGAAACTTATCTGAAGGAGTGACGGCATTTAGAGCTCAACATTTAGACTGCCCAAGGTGCTAATGTCGGTAACATCAGTCAAACGGAGACCTGTTATAGCACTGCGGTTGTTTCGAAGACATTAAGGAGGGTAGTTAACACTTAGCTTAATTTAATTGTCAAGTCAGGTCTGAACTCATCTCAAGCTAGGGAAAACTGGCGTTACCTTGACCTTGCTCAGAGTGGTGCCGCCTATACTATGAAAAGGCGGTCAGCGAGCCGTGGGCGGCCTTCCCATCGGTTTCGCATAAACTTTACAACAGGGCAGTCTGGCACTTCGATCGTGTAACCAGATTGCGCACAAATACAGTTGCTGTATTCAAGGCACCGTGTTCTTGTTTGCGTGGCTTTTTGGCTGCATTCGCATAGCAGAATTGTCTCTGCAGTGTTGTGGTACGATGTGATGATGCATTTTATTTTCGTTCTGTACAAATCAGTGCACGTAGCAACCTCACAAAATATCAGGATTGATTCATTTGTAGAGACTGGCACCAATTGAAAAGCAAATCCTAAAGTTCCGCGACCAATTCGGTCCATTCTTCAGGGGCGACTACGCAACTGCAACCAGGTAGCAAGTATCGCTTCTTCTCTTTCTCCATTCTAAGGCACTCCTGTTTTTTTTTATTAGTGTTTGCTCTTTAAAATCTTAATCAAATGCAACAAAAAAAAAGGACTCCAATTGGCCCCTTGTCAGTACATGTGTCCTGGCATCATTTAAGTGAAAGGTAGGACTGGAAAAAATTTTGCTCTTGTTTAAAAATAAACCTCTGCAAATTTTATGAAGGAAGCCGTACAGTACACCTCCATGGAAGGGATGAACACGGAACACATTGTCAAATTAACAGCTTTTGGCTTTACTTTGTGTGCATATAATACGCGTACAGTATTGCGCAACCAATTTCGCCTTTCTAGCCACGATAACTTTTTCCCAGACGCTGACCCCTATGCAACCCAAAAAAGAAGCCACGAAAGTCGCCCTGACGATGTTCACAAACGCAGCGGAGAGCGCCGTGTTTGCCAAAGCCGAAAGATGGAACACAGGCGCGTCGATCAAGAGCGTCAAAGCACACCGGAGAGCCTCCAGTTCACAGGCGTTGCTCCTGCGAAAGAAAAGGTCGAGAAACATCAGGCGCTACGCAGGGCAAAAGATAAAAAAATAAAGGCAGCCGGTTTTCGTAGTGCGAATATGTGCGCTAGCAAGGTGTGTTTCAAAATTTTTGCGTGATTAGATATTTCTACGCTAAGGTGTTTGTCGTAGTGTGCCTTCTTCACAAAAGTGAGCAACCTACTTTATAAAGGGTGTAGCTGGCCTGCCACCTGGGTCACGTGTGACCTTGTCAAACACAGGCACGCACGCACGCGCACACACACACAAACACGCGCATGCAGGCGTGCGCACGCCCACTCACGCACGCACACACACACACTGGCCCTCCAGCCGAAGCGTCATTAATTAAATGCTGTTATGTTTTTCATTTTCCTGTGCCTTTTTCATATATATATATATATATATATATATATATATATATATATATATATATATATATATATATATATATATATAGACACCCCCCACACACACACCTGGATAGGTGGAACACCTGCCAGAAGCAGGCTTCAGAAAAAACACACAGCGGTTAATGCGGGGAATGTTGGAGACAATAGCCCCCAGTAGCGCAATATGAGGAATACACGTATAGGCCTCGCGTGAGCATTGAGTAGGACTGGCAAGACCCCTCGGCTGGCCCCATTGTACCTGAGTGGGCGTGCTGTCATGTGTGCGAAGGAAAAACTTTAGGCGGTCTCACTTTGGACGTACAGTGCCAAGGAGTTGACATTTTTTCGGCCAAAGATCTAAACAGCGAGAAGAACATGTTTGACAGCGTTCGTTGTACTTGGCGCGCATGGCTTCGACTCCAGTCTTGCAGTGCGCTCGAATTCGGGACAGCGCTTAGCCAGTGCAGCTATGCTATATACCGTCTTATTACGCTCTATTCCGGAGCAACAACGTCATTCTATTTTTTTTATTATGTCACGGATTTTGGTATGTTCAATGACATGCACTAAGTTGTACCAGCCAATGGAACTAGAATCGCTTGTCCAGCTGATAACTGTCATAACTTCAGCAGAAGCGCAACTCTCGATCCTCAAGACTCGAGACAAAATGTTGAGCAGCGAAGCCTAATCGTGGCCGACCTAATTCGGCTCGCTCGGCGAGCCTTTTGACGGAAGCTGGTCGTTCTTTTTTTCTCTTCCTCTTGAGGATTCGGGTACATCTTCAAGAAACTTTCAATTTCCCTCTCCGAGTGTATTTTTTCTGCTCCTTGATTTCTGCGCCCGCCCAACAAGGCCCCCAAATGACCGTACCTATGTGTTCGTGTTTTGCATATACAACAAAATCCTTTAATAATGCGACACCAGTGGTTATAACAAACGCCACGCTGTAAAGTTCCCAGACTCACCGCTTGTCCAGAAATGCGGCCATTACAGAAAAGGAGAAACAGATATAGGCGCTGCCGCAAAGCAATGCGCCGGTGCTGATTACCTGCGCAATCCAAAAGGTGAAAATCCTGTTGTCATGTCAGCCTTAAACTTACCGCTGAACACGAGTGAACACTGCAGAAACAATGTACACGAGCGTGTTTATTTTAGTGTTTGAGTATTTAAGGCTTGTATCTTTCACCTTGAACAGCCTAACTTTGTCTAAAAAAGTTTATTTCGGAATTTTATTCTTGCGACGACATAGCCATATCTTATCTCTTTCTAGCGCAATGATGATATTGTGGACTGTAAAAAAAATAATGCTGCGAGGTTTGTTATAGAGAATAACAAATCATTATTAAGTGGATCTATGATCGCAGTGCGGGTCGCTCACGGATAAATGACTTCTTAACTTGAGCCGTTATGAAACGCCACATATTTATCAGATGCGCTGCCCATTGCAGATCCAAACAAGTGGTACAAACATTAATTTTCTACTGTTTTCAAGTTGTATAAGCTGTTCCAGCTCATCTAAGGAATAAACCACATCCCGTCCTTGTTGCATCAACCACAGTATTAATTAAAATCGCAGAAAAAGCAGCTATTTCTTGCACACAGATTGTTAAATGAATAGTGCTTTGAAGAAAGACGCGTGGGAATTTATCAACTTACATGGCTCACTTCCTTGAGCTTCACGAACCCGATAAGGATCAGTACAATATGCAACATCACGTAAGACTTGCACAACAATGACGTTTTTGGCGTGTAGGTTTCCACGGGTCTGCACACCTGCATGAAGAGAAACGAAAATTGTTCAGAAAATAAATTTCTACCTCTTCCCTTGCTAGCCCTGAACGCCAGAGCCGAATGCACCGCCGTATTTCATGCTTATAAATGAGGTCAATACCAATGTGGTCCTGCACCCAGCACCTCCGAGACCATTCGGTCTTTTCATTAGGAGGTCGTGAGTTCGGATCCCATCGGTGGCACGTGGTTGTTTTTTTCTTCTCCTTTCTAATCAGTTATCCTTAAAATAATTACCCTATTATCTTCCACTGATGAACACTACAAATATAAAAAATATCCCCTATGATCCTTGGTTTCGGTGACTTCGCTTTCGTCATGCATATCATAACTAGCCCCTTTGTTTCCTTTCTCTTTTCTGATCACTACCACTTAAGTGCTACATGAACAAAATTTCTGAGGCAAACAAATAACATGATTAGTTTAGTGGGTGTAAGGATATTTAATCTAGCAAGTCGCAGACGTTGAGTGCAGCATAATTTAATTTAATATGTTTTTGATTGTTGTACGAATAGCTGCTCGGCATTTTCCACCTGCATCGAGTGACATCGTTGGGGGCGTTTGTCCCAATCACTGCGCCGTCACCGAATCCCGGGGCTCCTCACAGGAGACACCCCTGCTTGCCGGCGACGCCGACGTCATCATTATGGTTGGAGCCCAGGTTGACCGGTCGACTGTGACAGACCAAAAGTGCCGGTACAGAATTGTTTGTAATTAGGTATTAACGCCATGCGTTGGTTTTCTGAGCCTGTTTTCATGATTAATAGTTCCGAGAGGTTCTTTCATGGGGAAAATCAATCGGACATAGAAAAACTTTGTGTCTTAACTAACGGCGTCTTTCGAGATATGCTCAAGGGAATATTCACTGGCAAAATCAAGCATCAGTCAGCAGACTTTTCTGCAGAGAAAAGATTCCTATTCGAATGCTGCGGTTAAGCCTCAGCTGACAGCGTTTCCCTTCCTTCGTCTTAGGCTATGCGCATGAGACAACAGCTACGAAACAGAAACAATGCAATTAAAAATGCAATTAAGGAAAATGCGCTAAGGCAAATCATGCGAACTTACGTCCGGAATATCGTTTGGATCGCCTAATCTTGGCTTCCCGGGTTGCCATCCGGGGCCTTTGAACACGGTGGAGAGCTTGTTGCCAAGACCTTCAATGTTGATGGCCTGCTTGCACATGTACAGGAAGTGGCCCATCTGAAAACCCAAACCATTATGAAGGCTGTGGTGTTAAAATAAAAAATAAAGATCAAAATGCCGGCGGCGCTTAACGAACTAACGTGCAAGTATTGCGATAGCATTCTAGCTGGATTCCAATTTCATTCTAATTCTATTCAAATTCTATTAAAATCTATTCCAATTGCATTCTATTATTTGCATCTGGTGCAGTTGTAATCAACAGTAACGACTGTTACTGGTTCATCATCAGCCTGACTACACCCACTGCAGGGCAAATGCCTGACCAATGTGTCTCCAATTAACCCTGCCCTTTGTATGCCCGCCACTGTATTCCCGCAAACTTCTTAATCTCATCCGCCCACCTAACTTTCTGCCGTCCCCTGCTACGTTTGCTTTCTCTTGGAATCCACTCCGTTACCCTTGATAACCAGCGGTTATCTTGCCTTCGCATTACATGCACTGCCCAAGCCCATTTCTTCCTCTTGATTTCAACTTCCTCTTGATTTCAACTGGTTAGTATTTCGTATTTTCCCGCCTTTGATGACATGACACCGTTTCGAACAATCGCCAGTTTTGTAACGTCCCCGCTTGTTGGGCCGCGCCAGGTTCTCGTACCGAGCAGCCATTGAATGTTTGCGTGTTAATAAATGTTTAAGAGCTGCATCCATGCTTATAGAAAACTCTTGGCGCCTTTTTTATAGCGCCACAACACAAGCGAGCATTCTGAAGAACAGCTGACAGCTGGCAGTCCTTCGCTATTCGCGGCGCATGTAATATGCGCGGACGCGTCCACATTTATTAGAGTGAATTTCAGGAAAATAACTAAACGTAACCAGAAATAGGCAGCAGGAGAATGATACATTCATGAGAACAGACTTTGAAATACCGCATTATAGAACCAGAAATAGGCAGCAGGAGAATGATACATTCATGAGAACAGACTTTGAAATACCGCATTATAGGTGCCTAAGTCATCGAGAAATTTTCTCCCAAGTAGAAAGCAGTAATTATGAATGCAGGCTTGAATTAACGAAACAAGCGAGCTGGACTACAAGGCATAGACTGCGTTGGCATAGCGTTGTCGAAGGTCGGGAAGCAAGTTGTACGTAACGTGGTTTTCACGTCGTAATTTAACCCTTCTTGTTACCCACAATGCAGTGAGGCTTTTTCCCTGTGAAATGAAAGCGACGAGAAAGCTGTCGCATAAACTTGTAACGGCACGATACTCCCAAAGCTCTTCAGAATATGGCAACCAGCTTTGATGTCCGCGCCATTTTCGCTGCGAGTGCATATCCTATTAAGCACCGCAATATTATTTAGAGCCTTCGTTTTTGGATTTATATTTCTGTGGAATTTGCAGTACAAAATCGGGTGTAAATCAAGCTGTTTGTAAGACTCTTCCACAATTACCCATTTTATGTCGCTTCAACACTGCAAAAAAATTAAAAATTAAAGGTTCTTTTGTTCTCAAGCATAATTTAATTCCATATGCACGGCACACAGACACGAAAAAATAAGTTACATCCAAGAAATATATGCTGTGTTATTTCCTCTTGTGTGCTATATATTTTACATAATTACCTGCATTCATAGAGTAGCAGTGCCAGTCCTCAGCTTCTCGGCCCTCTCGCGTTCTCTAAACGTGGAAATGTTCTTTGAACGCCAGAGCTGTCAACTAAGTCTGCCACACGTTTAGAGAAGCGAATGTCAGCCATGGCAATAGCACTTGATACAATTTTTTTCCAATCTGCCTTGTGAGCCCCGGGTTTTAACTGGTACTGCTTGACCACAACCGTAAGTGAAGCCTTTCTTTTAGTGACATGTTAAAACGCGGTTATTAGTGAAGACATAGGTTAGCTAACCAAGTACCGCTGAGGTTACGAAGTGCGAAAATGTGGGGGAATTTCGATTTCATCAGAAAACGAAGGGCACTGGGTAAGCGGCAGGGACAACGGAGAAATCGCGCAAAGGTTAAGGCTTCGAACAAATAGAAAATATTAGCTCGCGTAAAGAAAGCAAGATGGGAAAAAGGCGGTCCCGACGTACCTGCAGGGCCCATGGATCGAAGGTATTCACAGAATGTGTCAGCCCATAAGCAGGCCTTTGCTCTTCGGCCGCGAAGGTACCGAAAAGACGGTCCCAGATGATCAATGTGCCGCCGAAGTTCTTATCGATGCAGTATCGATCTCTTCCTGACGCCGAGAAAAGAAAGAAAAGATAAAATAGTTAAACAACAGCAGTGCAAGCAATAAGACTCAAGTGAAAAACACTCGCGCTCTTCAGTGAATATCCAGCTGGCGATGCCAACGTTTATTCCGAAAAGGACCGTATCTGACAGATCGAACGCGCTACATTCTCGAAGCCATTTTTACTAGGGGTGTGCGAATATCAAAATTTTCGAATACGAATCGAATACGAATACTTGGTTCCGAATATCGAATCGAATATCGAATAATCAAGGACAGACGCATTTAACCACTACAAAACATTATTTGAGCATCCAAGAACATCACCGTTAAACTATCAGTGATGAAATGAACACAAAAGGTTTGTCTGGCTGCAAAAAAAGTACCAAAGTCTCGAACATTATTCTTAGAAGAGTGGCAATATCAGAGAAGATGGCTAGTACACATCATTGATTAAGGCTAGCTCGCCATAAGCACAGAAGCGCGTTGCTGGGATGAACATAAAAGGCTGTCGTGAAGGAAAACCGGCTGCTCCACATGATCAGGCAGAAGTAGTTCCCTTCTAGCTGAAACGACTTCTCCAGCCAAAGAAAATGCCCTCTCACTTGGCACTGAACTGGCACATATTGCGAGGTATTTCGTGCACAGCTCTGACTATAGCAGCTTCGCAGCTATAGCCACAAAGAAGCTCACCAGCGCAGTCAGCTACTGCATGACCCAACGTTACGCATTGCTCTGGGCGCCGCCAAGTTGTGTCTCTGTCGATAGGACTTGCGGACGGAAATGAACGCAGGTGCTCGCAATAATATTCGGCTAGATACAAATATTCGCGTCGGGTCGAATATTCGAAACAACACGAATACTTGGATTTCGAATCGAATACGAATACTAAAAATATAATATTCGAATTATATTCGAAAATTTCGAATATTCCCACACCCCTAATTTTTACTAACCGGCAACTAAACTTCCCATCTTATCACGTGCCTTGCGTCCAGACGTAACAAGCAGCATATTTCAAGCAAGAAAATGCGCGCGGAAATCTGCTACAGAGGCTGCTGTACTGCGCGCCTGACCTTGGCTCGAAATCACCTCTATTCCAGACCTTCAAAGAATGAACATGAATATTTTAGCTACAAAATAGTGAAGTAATTGAAGTGGTGTGGAATCAAAAGTGTGACACAAAACGTAGTTCGTTGAAATAACATGCTAATTATACGCGTTTCAATGATGGCGCAGGCCAACTTTTCCTGAGAACGTTTTTCTCCGGATAGGAGATGCCAGTTGCAAATAACTAGGATTGAATTACAGCAGGCCGCTTCATTTAGTGACACGAGTTTCCGGCGCGCCCGCTGCATAAAGATAACATTCTTCTCGAAGGTAATCGAAGGCACACACGGCTTCGTGCGCGAACCACCACACGGCCCTGTTCCTCCTCACCCGGCGACCTTGCCTATGCTTCCATGAGTCGACCAAGCGACGGAAAGTTTCAGCACAACCTCAAAGGTCCGAGAAGAAGGCGGTTTGCGGTGGCGACTGGCTATGCGCCACTCGATTCTCGAAGTATCCTTCAAACTTCGTATTTCTCCGTGGAGAGTAGCTCACACTTCTCCGTCGCTTCCGGGCTGGCGACGCGGCGGAGGGGGAGGCTAGCGCGTGGACAACTAGTGTTTCTGTGCGCTCGGGTCTAAAGAGTGGGTGTTCCTCGGTTTTTAGTCAGGCTTCGTCGACCGAAAAGCACGAGCCCTGGCTTATGGGAAGCTGCAAAATGCGAGCCGAGAGCTCAGTGACCTTTGGCAATGGGTCAGTCTCCTGTCGTAGCTTAGTCATAACTGATGAGTAAGCTTTCGTAGTCGATTGTGAAGTTTGCAACTTTGGTTGGTGTGCATGTGTTTTCTGCACCATTGTTGAAGTTTTTTATAAAGTTCAGCTTCCCTGTTGTCCGTGTGCCTTCCATTAGTCATCCTCAAGAGAGCGTAGGCTACGATTCCTCCGCCAAATTACGTGTACCTCAAACAAGTGAGGTCAAGAAAAGAAGGATCAGAAGCTTGTTTCGGATTATTTTATGGACTGTCGTAATGACTGGCAGGCACGAAACGCTAAAATGAAATAAAGAAGCCGAAACTGCTGGAACTTCTGAAAATGAAGGACTTGCAACTTGAGCCTTCCGAAACAACCTTTTCACTTCGATTCCAATCCTCCAATCTCAAACTAAACTATAAACTTCTGGCGCCTGCTCTGGCAGCACTAACAACGCGAATCAGAGGTCGCAGCACAGCTTCGAACAGTGTTATTTGGGCTTTCAGCACTACCGTATGACCACGGACGTAAAAAATGCCAGCTTTTTAACGTCTCTCACTGAGATAAGTGAGATAGTCGAAGTCAGCAAAACGCATCTTATTTGAAGGCAGATAGGTACTCACTACGTTGCGTCAGATTTGAACATCTCTAAATAACAATTTCACACAAAGGCAGACGAGGGCCCCTCTAATTCTAGCCGGCCCTCAAGCATTTGGGAGCAAGCGCTAAGGTGTCATTAAGAGTGAATTTTAGAGAAGTGGCAATGATAATTACACTGCCTCCTCCCTCCCTTGCTCCAAAGATCACATAAGCCGATGTGGATCACACTACGTGGATCACACTACAGCTCATCACCCCCCCTCCTCCCCCCCCCCCCTCCCCCCTTGGCCCACCCAGGTAAAACACTCACTGGTCATCAGGTGAACTGAAAGGTCTGCCGTTCTCTCACGTAGCTGTCGCTATCACGAAAACAAACTATATATGATACAAAGAACAACAGTCTCACATACGTGTTATCGCATCGGGTGCCCTCGTCCCACTGCGATAACTTCAAGCTTGCATATGCCGCGCTCTAAGGGACGCGACAATTGCATGGAGAGGACCAGAGTCAACGCGGATGGAAGAAGCTCCACTAACAGCCAAACATTGCAGTAAAGTGGTCGATCGGGTGTCGAGATGTGTTAATCGTGCGCCTAGTCGCGCGCGGCAGTGTTTGTAACTCGGTGCTCAACATAGGAATGTATATTGTGAGACAGCGAAACACCCGTGTGAATTGGCTTTACTCCCAACCGCAGGAATGGCGCCATGCAACGAAGAGGAGAGATGATGAATGTTCACATATGAAGATGAAAGTCGCACACAGTGCTTACAGTATGTATAAGGCTAAGTGCGGTGCAGTGAACGAAATAAATAAACATGACAGGCATAGCAACCAGCCACAAAAATAAGGCAGGTTTGATCATAGAGTAGACGCTACATGAGGTCATATTACCTGCAGTTAAGAAGAAATGCAGATGGAAGGACACTTAATAACAGAGCTGACGACCAATGGTCTGAAACAATCATCAGCATCATACTGTAATTTTTTCTCGTTTCCAGCAGTGTGTTCCTCTATGTCTTTTTTGTATATTTGGGTTTGTTACTATTCACAATTGCTGTTATTCGCTGATCATGTTTATCATTCACATTGTACCTTTACCTTCAACACACACACAAAAACTGAACTATGTGTAGTAAGAGCTACAATGTCTGTAAATGTACTCGTACAACTGTTATTACCGACACCTCGCTGTCTTGCCATGTAATGGGGCCCGAGCGCCGTCAAGTGAATTAACGTTCACTTTTTGTCTCGCGTCCCTCATTTCATACTGAAATGGAAATAAACTTCAAATAAACTTCAAACTGGCTACGCCCACTGCAGGGCAAAGGCCGCTCCCATATCTCTCCAATTAACCCTTTCCTGTACCAGCTGCGTGCCATCATAGCCCTGCCAACTTCTTAATCTAATCCGCTCCCTTAACTTTCTGCCGCCCCCTGCTACGCTTGCTTTCTCTTGGCATCTATACCGTTACTCTTAAGGACCAGCGGATGTCTTGCCTTCGCATTACATACCCTGCGCACTCACATTTCTTCCTCTTTATTTCTACTATGATGCCATTAACGCGCGTTTGTTCCAGACCCACTCTGCCCTCTTCCTGTCTTTTAACGTTACACCTATCATTTTCATTTCCATATCTCGCTGCGTTGTCCTCAGTATAAGGTAAACCATTGTCGTTATCCTCCACGTTTCTGCCCAATAGGTGAGTATTGGTAAGATATAACTGTTATATACTTTTCCCTTGAGGGATTCTGGTAAACTGGCATTCATAGCCTGAGAGATCCTGTCAGACGCGCTCCACCCCATTCTTATTCTTCTAGTTATTTCGCTGACGTGATTTGGATCTGCGGTCGCTAATTGCCCTACAATAAGGAGTAATTATTCGTTGGCGTCCACCCTAGAGCTTCCACAGAAACTTCGCAGCTGGAAGAAAAATTGCAGCTGGTCCGGGATTCGAACCAGGGGCTACCGCCTCACCGGAGAAGTCGCTCTATCATCTGAGTGAAGCGGGACGGCTAGCATATTGTTACGTCACGCAGGTCTCCAAGTGAAGTCCAAGTGCAGCCTCGGCCAGCGCGAAATTAAACTCTCCAACCACGTTCCTCAAGCGATGTGCGTAGCGTAGTTTCCTCGGGCTCTGCTAGTATTTCCGCCGGTTTATCCAGAACTTCGCCGGCATGGCTCGTCCCCTTAGCACCCTCCTGAAGAAGGACGTGCCTTTCTCATGGTGCCTTGACTATAAACAGGCGCCTTTACAGCACTTGTAGTTGAGGGTTTGACGGCATAACGTCTGGTCAGGTATCATGGTGATGACTGGCCACTGGCCAAGGTCAACAGATGTAAATTTTGACGTTTCGAGAGCACTACGGCTCCCTTGTTCACTATGAAGCAACCGGCGCACGGATCTCTTCTTTTGTAGAACGCAGCAGCGTTTTTGATGATTTAGCATAGATAGGATGCAGATTTCCGTCGTTCCTGTTTAGTGTGTTAGACGATGTCTTTATGATAAGGCTCTCAAGATTCTGCCGTGCTGATGTATTCATTTGTGTTGTCAATATCTTTACTTGATCCCAGTTAATCTCGCGGCCGGTTTCTTGTTCATGCTCGGCGATGGCGTTAGTTGTTACTTTTTAGTTTCGGACGTGATCCTGGTGCTCTCTCAGACTACTCCTGAAGCCCTTTGTTTCACCTATATATGCCGATGAGCAATCGGCACGGTCAATTTAGTACACATCTCCTGGAAATCTTTCACGAGGGAGCTTGTCCTTCTCGTTCACTAGTCCTGTTCGCACGTTGCCAACGGGGACGTGCGCGATGTTGACGCTATGCTCACGGAAAATACGTGCAAGCGCCTTGCTAATTCCCGCTACGTGTGGGACCGGAGCTCATTTTTCTTTCGGTTTTTCGTGATCTCGCTTTCTTCGGAGGCAGACTGTTTTGCTCGCATTCATCTTTCGGCGTTCCTGATGAAGGAAAGAGGGTAGCCGTTTCTTCGCAGATCGGACTTTATTCTCTTCATTTCGCTCTTTAGATTGGCGTCTTCACTGCAGACCTGTCTGGCACGGTTGACCAGAGGAACAACAACAGACCGCTAGTGAATGATTGGGAGAATAGAGCTTAAATGTAAGTGCCTTCTAGAGTGCATAGGGTTGCGGTAAACATTAAATATAAAGCTAGCAGGTGCGCGGGTTACCGTGGTGTCCAGGAATGGGAGTCAGCCGTCGGTTTCTTCCTCAACAGGGATCTTG
This sequence comes from Amblyomma mixtum, assembly GCF_055824585.1. Classification (NCBI taxonomy): domain Eukaryota; kingdom Metazoa; phylum Arthropoda; class Arachnida; order Ixodida; family Ixodidae; genus Amblyomma; species Amblyomma mixtum. The sequence goes on along the minus strand of NC_143017.1, from coordinate 159,598,963 downwards.
ATTGAAGGTTCAATGGCGTTCAGGTGGACCAGAAAGAGGGCCATGTTCTTGCGCTCTAGGACAGAGAAACAGCCATCCACGTACCTTAGAAATATTTTTGGTCTGGGCTGGGAAGTGGTTAGGGCTTTGTTTTCGATGACTTACAACGTGATGTTCGCCGCTGTGACCGAGATGGATGGTCCCATTGCTGTGCCGAAAGTCTGTTAGCAAAAGTTGCCATTATATGTAAGATAGGTGTTAGCGAGACAGAAGCGCAATAGCTCGCCTATCTCTGCTGTGTCGAAAGGGGTCCGATCTTGGCATGAGTCTTCATCTTCGAGCCGTTGCCTGCAAGCTTCAACGTCCAGATCGACCGGCACGTTGGTAAACAGTGAGCAGACATCGAAAGAAACGAGCATGTCGTTGTCGTCAGAGACAATGATTTTTACCTTGGTGATATAATCGGACGAGTTCTTGACGTTCGTTTCTGTCTTTCCAACCAGTGGAGCCAAAACACCGAGAAGGTACTGCGACAGCGAGTGCACAGGAGACCTCCTGAAGTTTACTATTTGGCGTAGAGGGGTGCCTTGTTTTGAGGGGTGCCTTCTTTTCACAGCACTTGTTGCGGCCCCCACTGCTCCACCTATGCTGGCCCATTTCAGCACTTCTGCTCCCACGGAAGTTCGCGCAGACGCCAGTGGCCATGGTAATGGCGCAATCCTTGCGCAGCGGCAGCAGGAGCACTACCGTGTTATTGCCTACACCAGCCGCCTTCTATCCCCCTCCGAGCGTAACTGCTCCATTACGGAGAGGGAGGGCCTTATCTTTGTTTGGGCGTTGACGAAATTCCGCCCTTATTTGTTTTGGAGGACCTCCTTCGTCGTTACCGACCATTATGCCTTGTGTTGGCTTTCCTCTCTTAAAGACCCTACAGGTCGGCTGAATCGCTGGGCCTTGCGACCAACTTGGACAACTGCACCAAGAATATGACTACCGCCACCCAGTCGATCACCCCGATTCCCACAACAGCGATATCGACGACTGCGTTTTGCGCCGACCTCTTGCTCGTCCATCTTCGCTCCACTGTAGTTGCTCAACTTCATGATGCCCCTGCAGCAGGGCACCTCGGCGTGTCGCGCTCGTACGACCGCATGCGAAGGCGGTTCTTTTTTCCTGGCCTTTACCGCTCTGTCCGCGGCTACGTTGCTGCTTGCGGGCAATATCAGCGCAAGATAAAGCCCCGCTTCCACCTAGTGGGCAGCTTCAGTCCATCGACATTCCGCCAGCCCCATTTTTTCGTGTTGGTCTCGACCTGCTTGGATCTTTTACCTCATCAACTTCCGGGAGCAAGTGGATTGCGCCGCGGCCGATTACACCACCCGGTACGCTGTAACGCGCGCTATCCCGACCAGCTGTGCATCCGATGCTGCCGACTTCCTCCTCCATGACGTCATCCTGCTTTATGGCGCTCCTCGTAAACTGCTTACGGATCGGGGCCGCTGCTTCCTTTCTAAAGTGGTTCGCGACCTTCTACGCTCAAGCTCCACCCGTCGCAAGTTCACGACGGCCTGCTACCCCCAAACGAACGGCCTTGCTGAGCGTCTTAGCCTCACGCTGACGGACATGCTGTCTGTGTGTGTTTCAGATCACCATAGTGACTGGGGCGTCAGTTTACCTTTCGCGATGTTCGCCTACAGTTCCTCACGACGCGATACTACCAGATACTCTCCCTTCTATCTACTCCTTCCTTGGCCGCGACCCGTTGCTATCTTTCGACAGCTTACTGCCTCATGACGCCCCTACGAGTAGCTACGTTCGTGACGCCATTACCCGTGCTGATGTCGCCTGCCAAATTTCTCGGCATCGTCTCGACGCTTCTCAGACCGCTCAAACACGTCGCTACGACCTTCAGCACCGTGACACCCACTACCTATCTAGCTCGCTAATCTTTCTCTGGCTCCCAGCGTGCCGTGTGGGCCTGTGTGAGAAACTAGTGCCTCGTTGCGTGGGTACTTACAGCGTCTTGAGGCAACTAAGCAACGTGACCTACGAAATCATGCCCCTGCACAGCAAATCTCCTCCTGCGGCCCCATCCACAGAGCTCGTGCACGTCTCCCGTCTTAAGGACTACCAGTCGAGCTTCTCAGCTTAGGACGCACAGGGACTGGGCCTCTCCCTCGGGGTGCAGGAGGGTAGGGGGGAGGGGGGAGGGAGGAGGGGTGTAGTGCTGCGGAACGCAGTCGTGAGACGAAAAGGACGTTGTACTCTCGCGCTGGAGTTGACGAAGACGAGAGCGTTGCAGCTAGTGCTGGGGTGACCTTTTTTGTGTGTGCTCTCTGAATGTCACCTGTAGCGCCTGCCAGTGAGTTAACTCCCGTAAAAATATATATGATAGTGCGAACGCGAATTAATAAACAACTCGAAGCGACAACGGTCTCATACACAATTTCAGAGACCGTGCCAAGCGAAGGTAAACGCAAACAGCGACAGCCGATAGACGGCAGTGTCAGACTTGGAGAACTAGCTGGGATAATGGGGCCACATCTGGTGCAAGACAGGAATGCCTGGAGCTCATTGGGAGAGGCATTCTTCACGCAATGAATACGCCTCGCGGATGACGATGAGCAGGGTAAAGGTGAATTCACACGATGGACCACTGGCCAGGCCGGGCGTCACGTGATGTACCATTTCCAATCCATGAGGTACGCGCCTGACCCGCGGTCTTTTGGCCGCCATGTTGGTCAATGTAGCACTGTGGTCAAAGGTTCAGTACCCGCTGCCACACAGGGCCAGACGCGGACCCCACGGAATGGGAACAGGATGTCACGGGACCCCTGATCTGAAGGCCAATGATCTTTTGTGTGAATACACCGTGAGAAGGCGCGTCCTCTCCCTTATCAAAGTTTCTCAACATAACAACAAAGTTTCCGGAAGTGCAAACGCTAAGTTTTTAGTGATTAGCCTTTAACCTAGCGTCAGCTTATGCATGTTAGAACTCTTCGCTCATTCGTTAGCCCGCCGCTGCGCGGGCTGTTCCTGCGGTCACATGCTTTGTATCCAGGTATGCAGGGCGTCTGTGAAAATATGCTGCTTGGCAATGCTTCCTTTTCTAAAGTTTTCACGCTGACTTTAAGCAAGGGTAATCAGAGGTGTGTCCTGCATATCCGCAGTCCATTTTATTCGAAACGCACACCGGAAAGCTAGAACAATGTGTTCTAAGTTCCTCAAGGGGTAGTATTAGAGACCTCCTGCGGATATTCAAGACCGTGTTTTCAATGTGTCTTTCCAAGGGATGAGGCGTTCGATCTTTCGCCTACTCACCGAAATATAACCTTTAGCCCTGCCATCACCCGGCGCTGTGGCTCAGTGGCTATGGTTCCTGAGCACGAGTTTCCATCCTGGCTCCCAATCGAGATGGCCGCATTTTGATGGGGATGAAATGCAAGGACAGTCATGCAGAGATGTTTCATAGCACTTTAAAGAACGCCAGGCTGTACATATTAGCCAAGAGCCCTCTGCAGCGATGTGCCTAATTGCCCACCTCATTGCTTTCCCCACAGCAACCCGTTATCCCTATTAATCGCTTCTGTGCGATCAAATAAGATCCGGATCCACAGATTCGAACGTAAATAAATCCCACTGATGTCTCTATGTGACATTAAATCAGACGATATCAGGAGTAAATGGTGCAGAAAACTGATTAGCTTATTGTTATCTGAATTGTGTAATGAAATACGGGATAAACTTGTTACTAGACACGGGATAACATGAAACACAGACGTAAGACCACCAGCCGTCAACAATTCGCGGACACTTTTGTTCATTGTTTGTATTGTATTGTTTTATTTTGTTCTTCTACACGCACTTGTCTAGGCACTTCGGATTTTGAGCACTTTATGTTCCAGTCTGCGTATCCAACCGTGCGCGAAACAACACAGAAAAATGGAGTGAGCAGCAGCCGAGACATGAAGGCCTCAGAATAAGTGGAGTGAGTGAGTGAGTGAGTGAGTGAGTGAGTGAGTGAGTGAGTGAGTGAGTGAGTGAGTGAGTGAGTGAGTGAGTGAGTGAGTGAGTGAGTGAGTGAGTGAGTGAGTGAGTGAGTGAGTGAGTGAGTGAGTGAGTGAGTGAGTGAGTGAGTGAGTGAGTGAGTGAGTGAGTGAGTGAGTGAGTGAGTGAGTGAGTGAGTGAGTGAGTGAGTGAGTGAGTGAGTGAGAAAACATACCAAACTGTTCTGAATTTAGAAATCGATATTGAAAGATTGAAAGGATAAGAGCCCTCCCATTCAAAAGGCCCGTTTGTTGCACATGTACAAGACTGTTGCGGGGCGTAATGTATTACCGTGGTGTACTCGATGGTGGCTGGGTGTGTTGAACACCAGCTCGAGTGGTCCCAGAGTCCGGATAACTTCGGTGTGCAGAAAAAACTGGTAGAGGCGGTTGAAATGCCGATGCACCATGCACATGCTCGGGGATACCACAAGCGCCAGAGGCACGTACAGCAGCTGCAAAAAGCGGAGGCAGAAATTAAATTCATGGGCGGACGAAAATCAAGCCCTCCTATAATCTTAAACTAAACAGAGTACTACAGATTCTCAGCACAACATTCAGCAGATGTTGAACAGCCTAATATACAAAGAATGATATACCCATTATATTATCAAAGAGGAGCTGGGAGGACCCAGTGCACTTTATTTTAAAGGGCGTAAATATGCATGTTCACGCAAGCGCATTTTTCGTATGTCACGTCTACGGCATCTCTGGGAGCACGTCGTTCAATTTCTCTTAGAGCATGTCAGCGATAACTTTTGCACTGTATGAAATAAACTGTTAGCTTACGGGCTCGTAGAAGGCCTGCAGGACCGACTGGCGCATGGCTGTCATCAGGTTGAAGAACTCTGAGCTATGATGAGCCTGGTGGCCCGCCCATCCTAGGTTGGTCTCTGGGATCAAAATAAATGAAGGAAAAATCAGTGGCGAGTTATGAAAACAGATAGCACGGGATTTGTTCCCTCATCTTGTTGTTTACATTTCTGCGTACCCCGCCCTTTTTCCCTGCTCATCCGCCTATCCGTTTAACTCTGTATTTCAAAAAGGCCCACTTCTGAAGAGCAGTTCGAGCCGTCTGTGTAATATTCATCCTTGCCACGGCTGCAATTTTTTTTTTTTTTTTGTCAGCTGAGCTCAGAGCAGAGCCCACCAGAATCCTGATATACAGTGTTGCATGTTTAGCATTCATTGCGTCGTCTGCGCTATTATTCTGAAGGCACCGTCCACGGGCTCTTTCCACTTTTGTTTTTCCTTTTCTATTCTTTCCAGAGGGCTATAAGCACGGGAGACACGGTCCGCGCTTTTCATCGTATTTCATGTTCAATGGCGCTTTCGTGGTCAAACACACCAATGGCTACATTTTCTAGTTTGCCGCCTCGTACAATAAACCAACGGACAACAAAGGAACAAACCAGACTACGATTTCGAATGCAGTGAAGGGTCGACGCTACCGAAGACAAGGTGTAATTCAGTTTTGGCGTAAATTAATAGGTCCATAAAGTACGCAGGTACTTGACACTTGGCCCAAAGTTTATGTATTGAATTAAGATGGATGTTGACTTTATTTGAGTGCACTGCTCAAGTGTTTTTATCAACCTTCAAATTTTCATATACGAGGTCTGTTAGAAAAGTATCCCACCTTTCGAGTATGTTTTTGCAGGCTAGTTGGTGCCTAAGCATTGTGGGTTTTTTGCGCAAAAGACACGACACAAAGGAACGAGGTAGACAGGACAAGCGCTTACTAACAACTCAGGTGTTTATTGACATAACATTGCTTAAATACAGCAGCTGCTCTTATCAAACACGAAAAGGGAAAGAAGAGACTTAGCATACATATATCATATCAGCACAGATCCCACCATCGCACAAGTGAATGCATGTTTCGAGCTCTAATTCTGCGCAAGATAACTGATTTCTTTTTTTGAGAGCAAAATTGAAGGATTGCTGACACACGAGTTACCCGATTTTCCTATCTCATTGGCCTCAATTATCTCTCTTCCAAGTTGTGTCTTGCACCGGCGCAGTACTGAAGTTTTTTCGAGCGCGGGAGTGCAGTTGCGGCAATTCCGAATATGGTCAATCATTTTGCTACCTGACTTGTTCTTTACATCTCTTGCGTGCTCCCTCAGCCTTTCATTAAGGCACCTGCCAGTTTGGCCAATGTACTGCTTACCACAGGCAAGTGGTATCGAGTACACAACGCTCTTTTTACAGGCCACGAAGCGCTGCTGGTGCCGCTTCGAACAAGCGACGGCCGTATCCTCCGTATTCACTCTCTTGCAAATCCTGGAGAGTTTTTCAGGAGCGTTAAAAACCACTCAGTTATCTTGCGCAGAATTAGAGCTCGAAACATGCATTCACTTGTGCGATGGTGGGATCTGTGCTGATATGATATATGTATGCTAAGTCTCTTCTTTCCCTTTTCGTGTTTGATAAGAGCAGCTGCTGTATTTAAGCAATGTTATGTCAATAAACACCTGAGTTGTTAGTAAGCGCTTGTCCTGTCTACCTCGTTCCTTTGTGTCGTGTCTTTTGCGCAAAAAACCCACAATCCCACCTTTGGCCGAAGAAAAAAAAAACTGGCAGAACTGGAGCGTTGGAAACTTAATCACCCTCTAAGTAGTCTCTTTGGGACTCCACACACTTCTCTCAGCGGTGCTGCCACTGTTGGAAGTATTCCGAAAAGGCCTCTTTTGGAATTGAGCTTAGCTCAGCTGTCGTTGCAGCCATAATGTCCCCTCTTGTCTGAAATCGCGCTCCTTTCAATGGCCTCCTGATTTTGGGAAACAGCCAGAAGTCGCAGGGGGCCATATCAGGAGAGTAAGGAGTCTGTTGAACTACAGGAGTTTGGTTTTTCGGCAAAAAAGTCTCATTCAAGTGCGAGGATTGTGCAGGAGCATTGTCGTGATGGATGCACCAGTTTGCTATTGACCTCAACTACGGTCTCTTGCGCCGCACAGCATCACGTAGGCGACGGAGGACACCACTGTAGTACTCTTTGGTCATCGTTTGACCCTGTGGTACGTACTCGTGGGGTACCATACAGAGAAAGTCAAAGTAAGCAGTCAGCAACACTTTGACGTTGCTGCGCATTTGGAAGGCCTTCTTTGGTCTTGGTGACGTGGATTGATTCCCCTCTGACGACTGGTATTTGGTTTCCGAGTCGTACCCGTACACTCAAGACTCGTCACCAGTGATTATGGGGTTCATGAAGTCGAGGTCACTATTTGTGGAATCCAGCATGTCCTGTGAGACTTCAACACGAAGCTGCTTTTGCTCCACTGTGAGCAGCTGAGGCACGAATTACGACGCAACTCTCTTCATGGCCAAATCTTCGGGGATAATGGAATTAATGTGCATAAAAAGTGCTGATGTCCATCTCTTCCGCAATTTCTCGGATAGTCACACGACGGTTCCGCATCACCACAGCGTTCACATCGGCAATGACCTGGTCATTTCAGCATGTTGATCACCGGAGCGTGGCTCACTCTCCACCGATGTGCGGCCGTCTTTAAACCAGTTTTGTACCACTGCTTAATCTGTGTGCTGCTCATAGTATCGTCACTGAAAGCCGTCTGAATATTCCGAATGGTTTCCATCTGGCTGTCGCCCAGTTTCTGACAAAATTTGATGCAGTAGCGCTGCTCCAGTCGCTCCGCCATTTTCCTTGCAATAAAAAAACCGACGAGAGCACTGCGCACTACTTCACTCAAACACTTCGTCCCAGAGACCGACGCTATCGGCAGACGGGAAAAAATTCCCGCGTGCGCACGAAAGTTCACGGTTGGCTGATGCAAGCGCGCTTGTTTCATATCCATCAGGTGTTCGGAAAAAAAAAATTAAGGTGGGATAATTTTCTAACAGACCTCGTACAAGGCACCGACTCAGTTATTGTTGTTATGATCTTGCGCTTTCAGTTTGTTTCAGCTCGTAATTTAACTATAAAAATCATATAATTAATCCTGTAATTGCTACATCGTTGACGTCTGAGAAAGGGCAGCACCCAAAAGCGTCATGAAAACCCTTGGTCGACTTTGAACGCAATTACCATAGCCTCATTCGAGGGTTGTTTTCTTGCATACGCGGTTTTCATCAGTACAAAATTACATTGGTTATACTCCTTTTTCCTTTAAATGTTTTACTTAGTTTCTTTTTTATTCGGTTATTAAAAAAGCACCCCTACGTCGACAGCGAGAAAAGCTTTAGAATCGCTATCGCATAAGGTCGTCCCGATGCGATAACGAAAAATCAGTAGTTGAATGGAGACGTTTCCCGAATTATAGATGAACGGGAGAATAAAAAGGAGGCGGAAGGGAAGAGGAATAACGAACTCTACAAAAAAAATTGCGAGGACACTTTGGTTGAGAGGCGAAAGCCTAGGACACTATGCCGTGACGACTTCCGGTGGATGTGACGTCACACCGTTCCTGTGGCTATATCGATACCCAAATTATACATTTTTCGGGATCTTAAGTGTTAATTACGCTTAATTACACATTCGCCTATCTAATTTGACACAAATCCGACGTTTTTCCGACCATGCTGTGACAATTTTCACTTAGCCGCGACGATTTCTGGTGGATGTGGCGTCACACCGTTCCCGTGGCTATATGGACGTCCGCGCTATTTCGACGCAATTTCAACATTTTTGCCTGTAATTAATTAACTAATCAATCTACAGTCATCAAACTTGGCTTCTAGGCTCATTTTTCCTCCTTTCTCTGAATCAACCATTCGTTTCCTTCTATCTTTTTAATTCCCGAGGTAAACACGTGTGCCACGCTTTGTTAACGGACGACAGTATACGCCATTCAAGGCTTTCCCCTTAATATTTGGTCTTCGCAGTTTCCATAAGCGCCGAGCTTCTATTCTCGCTGACTACCATTTTAAGAGTGAGCATATCCAGTTGGAAGTAGAAATATGACGTGCTTGCCATGACACCAGCGATGCACCCAGTAGTAGGCGAAGTCGATGGCCAGCATGGCGAATATCCATGTTGCCGTTGAATTCCACGGTAGCGTCGCAATCCTGAAGTTGTTGTACACGTAGATGTAGCAGCCAATGAGGGTGCCTTCTGTGAGCAGCCTGCACGAAAGAGGGATTCGAGCTGTTTCAGATTCTGCCCGCTTTTGCCTCGCATTAAACAAGAACACTACACACGCGATGAATCCAAGTGGCCATAAAGGCCCATACTGTATAATGGTAAAATGCTGACGCTTTAAATAAAGAAGTGAAAATATATATGAAAGAAATATGCTTGTCTGGAGAATTCGTTCCGGAAAACAAAGAAGTAATTCAACTTGGCGATACTTTTTACAATATCTGCAGCGAGCGGTAACAGAATTGAGTTCTGCCGGTTCGAGCTGGTTGCCCTATCATCGCAAATGTCGTGGCATATTTCATCAGTGCATATCGCAGTGTTTTGAGGAGTTACTACAAGCCTCGACCTTTAGGAATCCGCCCAGGCAGCTTATATCGTATGACATATAGCCGCACTTTTCACCGTATTAGCTACGCTTCACTACATTATGTGCCCGACACACTGGCGTGGTTTAAATGCCTTCATAACCAGGCCTCACATGCATGGTACAAGGCCGCTAGGAGCGAGAAGCGTGCACTGTGCTGGTATCACAAATATTTAACGGGGCTGAGAGCCACACTTTATTTAAGCAATCTTCTATGGCTGCATCTGGGTTCGCACGAAAACGTACATTTTCATGCAAGCGTTATGCGCTCACCGGAAGAGCTCCTCTATAATTCCTTGCGCTGCGGAGGTGATGCCATCGTCGAGCTGGTAGCGGTCATGGTGCTTCTGCACAATGTTGAAGATCAGCTCACTAACCAGGAACACTACGAAGAGGGGCACAGCCTGCAAATAACACGCAGGGGAAGAACCTTTGGTAGTGGGCTATTTGGTGAAATGATCTGAAGGTGACGAAGGCATATTTCTTAATCATGCTCGACAGGCTTTTATCACAACTTCAGAGCGCACTCTGATGAAATGAGGTGCCAGAGTATGTGTGCAGTGTTACCCCATGCCTGTGACGCACGAGGACGTCGGTGTCTGTGTAATGCGAAACACGCTAATTCCCGCCGAAAAAGTACCGGTTATCTCAGAGTAGTACTAGCAGTTGAAGCAGTAGCAGTACTGAAGTGATTAGATTGCGTACTGGAAGTAGTAATGCTAGAGATAAAAAAGCAGAAGTAGGTAGGTGGTAATATATGAGGTTTATAAGAAAAGAGACCTCGTCAGTACCACTAAAGTTTCACGGGTGTAGAAGTAGTAGCAACAGTAATGGTAGTCGTAGTGGCAGTAGTAGTCGCAGTGTAGCGGCAGTAGCTGTTGTTGTAGTAGCAGAGGTAGCGGGAGTAGTATAGGTAGCTATGGCATCAGTAGTAATAACAGAAAGAAAATTAAGAGGAGAGAGCACAGGCTTGTCGACTGCTAATAAGTGGAACATCAGTACTTCCGCGTACAGATAGGAGATGTTGAATACAAAAAACAAAAACAAAAACCGACAGCATATAAAAGATAAGACGCGTGTCAAATGCGCTCTCTCTGCTAGAGCGAGGACAACGGTTTCTTCAGAGTTTCTCGCCACTCCGTTAGAATGCTCTGATAGTGTGCGCGGGCGTGCATTCCTATGCTTTTGCTAGCCATGATTATGACTGTGCTCATGCATGTAAAACAAGCTTAGTTGATTCGGGATTTCTTAAGTGGATACCGTCGTTCTTTTTGAATACACACAGAACTAAGACCAGTGTCTTCCTTCTTGACAAAAAAAAAAAAAGAATGATTTCCTGCTTTTGTCCTCCCTGTACGGTAAGTAACCAAAACTGAGAAGTTAATACGTCACATCGTTCGGCGCCTCGAACAATCGTTTGGCCTTACGGAGCCAGTTCTGTAGTTCTATGTGAACATACCTGTCGAACTAAACATATATTATTCAAATCCATGCTAGTTGGAACGGGGTATAGGAATATGGCTGTTGCGAAAAGTGAGCCCGCTGCGAAAAGCAGAGGAAACCCCGTTAGACGTACTAGTGAAATCCCACTTCAATTATCGAAACACATTTTTGATGTCGTGAAACGTGTTTTGAATACTCTGCTAGCAGTGCAGCAACATCGGCGTCCTTGCTGTGGTTTACTGAGTTGCGCAATGTAAGCAGCTCTCTACCTGTTTGCGAGTTGACCAAAAAATACGGCACTTAGCGGTGAGGCAAGAAACGGGCTGTGGAGGTCCAAGTAGCAGACGCCTCCCGCAAGTCAAGTGGAAACCAATTAGCACAGCACTCATGAGGCCAGGGAGAAGGAAAAACCTCAAACGAGAAACAAATTCTGCATAGTTATGCAGAGCGTATCTGCATAGTGAGACAACACATATTTTTTTTTTTTGGTGCTGTAATGATCGGCGCAGGAGGATTAGTTGCTAAAACTTGTGGCAGAAGGCAATTGCACCAATCTTTACGGCAGTCTGCGGAGACCGAATCAGCACCCGCCTCGGGTGCCATGGCAACTAGGGCGCCACATGCTCGCTCAGATGCTCAGAGTAATGTGCACATGCGGGCTTTTAATAAAGTACGTGCTGCAATCAATCAACGCGAATCTCCGCCGGATCGGGAAGAAGGTGACGCCGACAATAACTGTCTATTATGGCCAGTTCTTGTGGTACGATTTCTTCCTTCCTAGTTTCTAATACTTCATGAGAGACTTCATAAGGAACGCGGGCTCAAATTGCCGAATTGCAACTGTCTGCATTTCGAGCATGAAGCGCGTCTACGCATGTCGGCGACAGACCAATGACGCAAGCGGCAAGCTGGGCCGCTGCCAATTGTGTTTTGGTCCTTTTTCATTGTTCGTAAAAAAAACTGAAATCGCCGGTGGTAGCCCGCGCTTGTAAGACGCTTGTAAGACGCCCGCAGCCGAAGTAGAAGCTCAAATACTCGCAATGTGGAACAACGCACAAGCCGCGAGCCTGTACCGTCAAGAGTTAGAACTGCTACATGTGGGGCATATTCGGGCATTTTTTCGATCATGTGTAAGTAGACTCAAAGAGGCAACAGGTCCTCAAGGCAGCGAATTGTGCTCCTCAAAGATCCTCAGCAGCAGTATTAGCAGTACGATCAGCAACAAGAATTTTTCCTTGAGAGTCTCTACCTCCTCAGAATGGTTCGAAACAATCTGCGTGAATGGGCGCAGCACCGGTTTCAATCCAGACAATGTGGAATGTGGAAATCCAGTGTTAAAATCAGTGCGAAGACTGTTAAAACTGTTTGGATTTTAGTAGACAAGTCAAACACTGACTGAATAATGTTCCTCACACTGGAATCGCCCTCATACTTCACGCCGCACTGTGTGCACACAGTTTGTACACAGCAAATGTGAATTGATAAGTGCTTCAGGAAACCAGGGAGGTGCAAATATGCGTTTATGTGTGAACAAGTAAATTTAGGAACGTGGAAAATGCAAGGAGAACTGAGGAAATCTGGAAAGCATTCAACTTTACAGAGACAGCTTCTTGTGGGCCTAGCAAAGCTGTCATAGGCAAGTAATCAAGTTCTTAGCAGGCAGTCAGAGGCAAATGAAGGTAGCAGATGGACATGCGCGTGCGCATCGATGACATCTCCTTCTCAAGGCTTTGAGAACGCCTCGTCAATGAAACCTGTGCATCTGAACCAGGAAGCGCTGCTGAACTACAGCTCAAAACCGATCAGCATTGTGAACGCTTGATCCATTTTCGTACCATCTCCCGATCCAAAGGGACCATCAGTAAGACCATCACCAAGAAAAAATACGCAATCAGGTGCTGATTAAACTGGTGCAGTTTCGTAGCTATGAGGTACACCAGCACAAAGCATGTCATGGCCCAAAGACGCTTCAAGGTCGCTGCATTTTTCTTATGACAATGAAAACCAAGAGACCACTTGAACTACAAGATCAACTTCAATATTGCCAAGCATATCTCTAACATCGACCTAACATCGCTATGCAAAAAAAAAAAAAAGGAATCGCAAGAGTTTCCTGAATATCTTTGTTGTGCTTTTCACGCGACTCGATGTGCACAGATTCCTCTGCAGACAGTTTTGATTTGACCGCTAACAAAAGAGTCCATATTGAAGTGGCACAACTGTATATGGGGTGCTTGCTTTGAGATACATAAGCTTCTGTCATACTCTTTTCTTTTTGGCATCACATCAAGCGAAACGCTTATGAGAAAGAGATACATGAGTTGGCACGTATTAGGAATTTGTGCGCTATAAAACAGCCGTGACTGAATTGTGGCAATGATTCTTGTTTGTACATAGAGTTCCTCATTATGTGGTAACATGTCGTCACAATCTAAACCGAAAACAATATTTTTGGCTTAGGCCATCACCATGCAGAGGCACTTGTTCTCAGTCACCAATTCGTCAAATAAAAATTTATTGCATACATAGGTCCGCGTAGCCGGCAGGAGATGAAAAGAAAGACGACGCTCCTGAAGTGACGGCTGCACTCCAGAGCGATGTTTTCACACAGGTTACATTGCGCCGCCGGTACACTGTGGTAACCAGAGCACACGTCACCACTAAATGTATTTTTTGGAGCGTTCAAGGCGCAGAAGATTGGAGACGCTGCTGTTGTCGCGGCAGTAAGCAGTTCTAAATTCTAATGGATAACTTTTTAACACTATAGAGTTGGGCTCCAGGTTATAAATAGAGGTCTGTAACTGGCTGTTAGTAATTAGCTATATAACTTTTTAGAATATCAAAAACGTGATTTTGCAACGGCGCTGTGGGTCAGCGACGACGCAGTTCGAAAATGCCACGCCCGCGGTGTATATCAAGCACCCACCTCTCAAGCACCTCTTCGTACACCCACGCGACTGAGAAAACGCCGCAGTTTGTGCGTTCGTTGCATCCACTGCACTGTGACCTAGTGATAAGGGAGTCATAAATGGCGAGTTGAATGGAAATGTATTTCAGTTATTAATGCGAAAACGTTATACGGCTCTGTCGCGTCGCAAAAAGTGTCCGCAAAACGTGTCCGCAAATTGTCGTTCTCTGAAGATGTGTGAAAGTGTGATAGTGACAAAGAGTGCGGGATAAAATATTGCCATGGGAAAAATTTCGTTGATGAGGTGTAATTAGTCATTGAATTCGACGCAAAAAAACGCGAAAATTACACTTAGACGTCAAAATAAAAATCGACCTCGATGTAGTACATGGACGTCGGAACTGCCACAGACGTCGGTATAGCATGCGGATGTTTTGCTTTCGCGTTGCTGCAGTGCGGGTCGCCTAATTGTTCTCAAAGATTTTCGAGGTATCCGGACGGGATGTACCCTATTTCACCCGCCCTTTTTATTGTATCGAGCCTCTTATCTACCGCAAGGTTATGTGTTCATCCATTCGAGGCCTGCCATTTTCCGCCTCGGCGCACGCTGATGACATGTCACTTTATATGCGCTACGCTGGCAGCTACTTCGGCTTCCTTCGGCTGTTGACACCTGTAGTACTTGTCAGGAGCTCTACTGATCCCTGCCGATTCAAAGCCGATGCGGTTTAGCCCGTCCCTCGCAGACCTGCGAGGTGAAGTCGAGTATGTGGAGGGTACAAAATTTTGGGCGTCTTATTATTTCCCACAGCTGAGACCGCAGCCCAAACACGGTGGGAGATGAGGAGAACTTCTACACGCCGCTTATCTGTTGCGGCACAGTTTCGACTATCCCTTTCAGAGTGCAGTTCTGTCATTGTGCCTTGTGCCTCAGCTGCATTTTCTATGTGGGGCAACCGGGCCCCAAGAGCTTTTCTTCGAGGCTTCACTACAATGCGCGGCTCCTTTCTTTTGGAGGGCGTTATAGGTTGTCGCCCGCCTCCCAACTTGTTTGCCACGCAAAACGGGCGGCTTGGGCCCCTCCTGCCCGAGCGCGATGTGTAAAGTTTTGGCAGTCCGAGCAGAACCCACTGCAGAACCAGGTGCACGCCGGAAACCACTTTGTTCACTGTTTTCTAATATCGTCACTCCGCTACTTTTTTCCTGAATAGCACCGTACCGATACAAGCTCAGAACCACAACCGAGCTTGCACGCGTATACGTAACAGACGCGTATTAACGGTTCACTGTCACGTTACCATATGAGTGCATCGGCCAGCTACCGCCAGTTCGTGTCTGCGAAGCTCTGGCGATTAGCCAGCCGAGTGAAGGAGAGCGGCGCACTTGGTCAGCCGCGTGAGGGCAGCTGACCTCCTCCCAGTTGCCTGCTCGGGTGCTTTGGCTGGCGGAAGGTTGGCGCGCCTCGCGAACCGCCGACCGCCTGTTTGTGTGGAAAGTATTTCCTCTAAACACGTGTCCGGAGTGCGGCCGCATCGAGACCTTGGAGCGTTCGCTTTCCGAGTGCGTCCTCGCGCACGTGTTCGGGCGGCTAGCGTCATTGATGTTCGCGCGCGCGCGCGTCGCCGCGAGGCCTTCAAAAACGTCGAGATTTGCCTCGGAGGGTTTTTGGTTTGGCGCCTACGTGGTTTTGGTGGCATAGCGTCATCGTCCGCAGCGCGCTATGCTCCGGATGCTTCGAAGACTCCGCAGCCAGATAACTGAGCACTTGCTGTTCTAGGGAAGACTGCCTTCCTGCGAAGGTGGTCGGTCCCCTTTATCATTGTCAGACAGGGGCGGCTGTCCCTCGTTTTCTTTCATTTTGATTGCGTTTATTTTAAAATGTTTATTCGACATAACTTTTGTTTAACACTTTTCTAAAGCCTTGTTGCACCTAAAGTTTCTTGGTGCCCCCATGCCTTTCTCGTCTATGCTGCGTATACCCCTGCGAGAGTATACCGGGTGTTTCACCTAACACTTTACGCAATAAAAAAAAAAAACAGTTTTCTCGAGTTAGAAGAGCGCTTTTTTCCGCATAGCATTGCCATCGGTGTAGTGCATTAGAATACAGCTAAGGCGTGTTAACTAGCAGGTCGGCTAACTTATACTGAATAGGTAACTGGACGAAGCTGTCAATATCCTGTAGGTGAAATCGAAAGCTTTAGTTGTCGTCACAGTCGAGAAAACACTTTATTTGGGCCATTACTTTATTATGTGTTCAGTCGATGGTTCCAATTTCTACTGCAAGCACAAAAAGAGCGAATGGAGATGACATTGTCAACTGTTGTTGGAGTTATCCGGGTTCGATGAAAAGACATGATCCTGAAAATCCTGAAAATGCTCTTCGACGCTGAACTGTGTGGCCGGCAAAACAAGCCCGTCTGTAGCATGTGAAAATAGCTCTG